>NC_086249.1:100617422-100754213 GCF_021018805.1 Prinia subflava | reverse complement strand
GGATTCTCTCTCTAAATGCTTTAACTTGGCCTAAATAATCATTACACTACATAATCTCCCAGAAACTTCAGGCAAGGTAGGATTAAGTCCTTGTGACATGAAGAAAAGGACAGAAAAACAGTCCCAGCGCTGCTCACTGATTGCACTTTAGGAAATATTTGTCACCATGGCATTTTTGGAAGGTTGTTTTGCCATTTGAGGCTCTTGCACAGAAGTGAATTCTGAGGGTTGCTTGCTCCACGTGCTTCAAGAACCATCTTCTGAGAGCAGCTTTCCATGAGAGGCACGTAGCACTCACAAATGTCAGGCAGATGGGACTCAGCTAAAAGGCTTCCAAAGGCTACCAAACCTGCTGGGCCCCTTGAAGCTAAAACGAGGCATTTGGGAGACACACTGGGGCATTTCCATATTTTTCTGTTGTTCTGTATTGTGTTCTCCACTGTGCAGCCATTTAGACAAGTTGCTTCCTTTAAAGGGTCCTTCCATTCCTCCTGCTGATGCCACATTTAAAGCCGTGATCTCTCTGCAATAGGAAGGAAGGGATAGAAGGGTGTGTGAAATATTAGATCTTCAGAGTGTTCTTTCTAAAGCTGATCAAAATCAGCATATCTTCTTAATTGTTTTCGGCTATTTTTAAATCAATATAGAGCTCACTGAAAACACTTCTGATTAGAAGAAAATAAAAATCTGAGGTATATAAACACTCCAGAAAAAATACCAGGAGTTTCATTTTCAGAATGGGGTGGTGGCATTCATTTTCAGATAACTTACAGAACAAGTATACATTTTATCATATCAGTCAAAGAGAAAAATTATCACATTTCTCCATACTGTTGATTAATATTTAGTTCTTTAGAGTGCTCTTAATTCAAGCAGCCAGTTAAAATGAGCTCTTCTTCTGCCTGGTCATACTTGAATTTAATCTGATTTTAGCAGTATTGATAGAAGAAATTTCTGTTGATAATTGCTGATATTTCAAACTTGATCAAAACCACAGAAGCATAGAATGGCTTAGATTGGATGGGTCCTTCAAGGTCATGTAGTTCCAACCCCTTGCCATGGGCAGGGACAATTTCCACTAGACCAGAGCCACATCCAACATGGCCTTGGACACTTCCAGGGATGCTCCTTACCAGGAGAAACTCAACAGGAGTGACAGTGCAAACAGATGGGCCAGGGAGAGATAGCAATGGAACACAAATAAAGAGTGCAGCCCCAGCATTGTTCTGTCTTACAGGCACACACTAAAAGGGTGAGGATATGAACCGTGGCTGATCTGGTGGAAGAAGGGAAGAGATTGGGAGGTTGAATGAACACAAAGGTCTCATGAGAAACTCTGCAGGTGTGTGAATTGTAAGGGCATGAAGGGGGTGCAAATGGAGGCACTGGAGGGAAACAAGGGAGAGGAAGGAGGAGGGAGAAGAATTCTATGAAACAAAGCAGAGAGTAGTGAAAGCTGGGGCTAGAAAACACTGCAAACACAAAAAACCAAAGATCCCCAGTGCCTACAAATGGCATCTTCTTTTTGTTTCAGGGGAGGTGAAGGGGACAGCACTGTTTTGACTTAATCTCCCTTGCTTTGCCTGCAGCTGCTGTTTTCCTGCATGCAGTACAGCACTTATTTCAGAGAGGTGAAAATACCTTTAAGAATGGAGATGGCCATTGTCTGCATTACACAGGTGGTTCTGCTCCTCCACCAGGCAGTTTGTAAACATTTCTGGCTAAAATGAAACATTTTTTTCTTGGCAAAAATATTATCACCAAATGGCTTTTTCCTATTTTTCATTCAAAGCAATGGGAAAAAGAAAACTTCAGAGGTATTCATATGAATATTTAAAAGTAGGGAAAATAAACAGTCTAGATGTGCTGCAATTCCATCTCATTCCCACTGGCAAAATGACGCCAATACATCTCTCCAAAGAGCTGCTACACTGGCATTTATGGGTCCTCGCCAGCTGCTGATTGGAGGGGGAAGGAGGTAATGTTCCAGAAACCAACATATTGGAGGGGTCCCATTCCCTGCTTTGGGATTTGGGTTTGCTCACAGCATTACCCAGCCCCACTGGTTCATTTCTCCTCGCACACGGAGGTTCGGGGCCGAATCAGATCCTCTTGTGCCTTCCCCCTCCCTGCTCTCCATCACTGAGGGCAGCAGCAGCACGGGGAGAAAGATGTCAAAATCTGATTCAAGGGATTCCAATTCCCTGCACCAGCAGTGCCTCGGGAGGCCCTGACTTTCTTTGCTCCTATCTGTGAGCTGCTTACACCACATTTAACCCCTTTCTGATATAAATGATACCATGCTTAATTCTCACCCTCAAGTGAAATTGTACTCGGGATTGTGAAGACAATATTCAGCTCTTAAAAGTATCCATACTATTCCCAGTGTTTTAGTTTGGGATGAGTGATTGTTGTTTTGCTTTGTGTTTTGTTTTGTTTTGCTTTGGCTTGGTTTGATTCTGTTTTGAGGGAGTTGGTATTTTTGAGGGGGTTTTTTGTGGCTTGGGGGGGGGGTTGATTATTTTTTGGTGGTGGTGGTTGGTTGGTTGGTTGTAGGTTTTTGTTGTTTATTTGTTTGTTGGTTTTGCTGCTTTTTTTTTTTTTTTTTTTTTTTTTTTTTTTTTGGGTGGGTGGGTGGGTTTTTTTTGTTGGCTTGTTTTTGGGGTTTTTTCCTAGAAGGCCAAAAGTCACAGCTCGGCTCTTCCCACCGCTATCTTCTTCCTTGTGCCTTCCTGCTCTGACAGCTGACAAACGATACCTCCTGTACTGTTCCAGTGGAACCTCTCCCATCTCTTACCTGTCTCCTGTGGCACATCAGATGGGATAAAGATGAGGAAAGCTCTCCGGGGTTAGTGCAGAAAATGAGTGCTTGGCCAGGTGCAACAGCTCACAGTGGCCTAAGTTAATACAAAGCAGCCTGAATTCGTGAATTATGTCTAGTTTGTTCTCTGAGTGGGCAACAAGATCCAGAGCTCCGCTTTGGAAAGCCTGAGAAGAGCTGGATGCAGGGAAGAGCTGGATCCTCTGGATGCCAGAGAGCTGGAACAGCCCTGCCCCAAGGCGTTTGTGATGCAAGCCCGGGGAGTACTGGGGCTGCCAGTAGGGAAAGCTTGGATGACAGAGTGGAACACATCCCTCCCGAAAGAAATTCCTCCGGGAGAGGTGGTGGTGCAAAACCTGCCCTGCTTCCCGTGAAAAGCCTTCCCCAGGCTAAAACCTGTCCCCACCCGCCCGGGCAGTGGGCGTAGAACAAGCCCAGCAATCCGAACAGCAAAGAGCAGCCTCCTCACTGAGGTGACTAAATAATAACAGATAAAGTGCTTTGCAAGTCCAAACAAATTTAACTGGCTTTGGTCAGTGTGATGGGAGGCTGGGCAAGTGCAGGGGAATTACGCTTTGCAATAGTTTAATAGGATGTGGGCAAGGCACATCTCAACTGGCCACGTGAAATGAGAAAAAGCAGAAAAATGGAAAGGGTTAAGTGAAATATTTCACTTTGGCCACAAAATCACTAGCCAAGTTTTGCCATTAATGAATAGCTTTGTATTAACTAAAAGCTGTGGTTTTGTTTGAAATAAAAAATGCCGAAGTCCAGCTGTGACGTGCTTTCTGCTACTAAGTATTTCTGAATCAGTAGACATAGCAAGTCTCAGCTCATATGTAACCAACAAAAAAACCTGATCTGCTTGGCACTGCTAAAAGGCAGTTTTGAAAGAAGTTATGGGGAGAAAAACCACCTCCTAACTGTAGAAGGTTCTTTCAGAATATTCTGTGTCTTGATGTTATCTCTTCTTTAACCTATTCTATATTACCACATAAATTCCCTCTCTGATTTCAACAATGCTGTCAGCAAAATTCCAGAGTTAAAAGTAGAAACCATGAACAATTTATTCATAACCTTAGCCTCATTTTTTATTTGCAGAGTACTGGCGAATACATTTAGTATTCACAAATGTGGTTATTGCCAAGAATTTTCAATTAATCTTCAGTGTGCATAGCAAGTATTCACGGGATTTAAATTTTGAGCTTTTGCTATGTCATTTTCTTCATTTGGGTAAGTCTCTGACTTTCTAACCCATGCAGCACTTCCCCCTGCACAAGAATTTATGACATCATTTCTTTGTGTGAACCGATGAACAAAGATTCACAGATATTAAATTATCAGCCAACAGATGATCAGCACCAAATGAGGCACTATTTAAACAGCACATCTGGCACATTTGGCTACAGCACTTCTTACCAGCTTCAGTGAGATTTTTGTGGTTGGTACAGGTGATGGTGGGTTTTTTGTGTACTGTCTTCAGCATGTTAATAGTGCCTTTCTGGCAGAGATTTTTTTTAAAGGTGTTTCAGCATAACAAGTTACAGAATTACCTCCAAGTAAGACATGAAAAGACTAAATTTATCATGTGTTTAATCCCTTTAACAGGAACAGTCGTGATAGGACAAGGAATAATGGGTTCAAACTGAAAAAGGGGAAATCAGGTTTTAAATATTGGGAAAAAAATTTCTACTGTGAGGGAGGTGAGGCGCTGGCACAGGCTGCCCAGAGAAGTTGTGGATGCCCCATCCCTGGGGGAAAAAAACCCAGCAGGAACAGAAAAACTTCTTTGCCACAACTTTTCTCAGGCCATTGAGAGCATTTTAATTTGTCCTGGCATTTTTTACCCTCTTTTCCTTTCTGTGCTATTTTATATTGCCATTCATTCTTCGATGTCTCTCCCCTTTTACATAAATGATTTGCCCTGACACCAATATACCACGGAGTAAATGAATCACTGCAGCAGTCATTATGAAAATATAAATCACTGGTTATCTGTTCCTGCATGTGTAGGCAGACAATATATTCAGTAATAAACCATGTGCTGAAATGGAGAGATTTATCTGCTGTGTAATCTTTGGGAGAATGCTTGCACCTAATATGGATCTGTGGAACTGTGATCTCACTCAGTATGAGGTGGGTGTGGAGGAGCAGGGTTGGTTTCTGTCCTCATAAAAGAAAAAGATGTAGCCAAAAAACAAAACAAAACAAAATATTGCACAGGGGATTAAAAGGAAATGAGTGAAAAACAAAACAAAAAAATATTGCACAGGGGATTAAAAGGAAATGCCAAGTCAAGAGAAAGATAAAGCTATAAGTCACAGAATGTGGAAGAAATCCCTTAGTAACAAACAGTATCCCATACAGTGTCCCAATACCCAAGAAGAAGCAGGGGCAATAAGCAGGAATAGGG
This sequence comes from Prinia subflava, assembly GCF_021018805.1. Taxonomy (NCBI): domain Eukaryota; kingdom Metazoa; phylum Chordata; class Aves; order Passeriformes; family Cisticolidae; genus Prinia; species Prinia subflava. Next base: position 100,748,979 of record NC_086249.1, on the reverse strand, counting down.
AAAAAATGTATTAAGTCTTGAATTGTCCCTGTGACTATCTTTCCAGCAATGAAGATAATCCCCAGAGGCAGTAAAGAGAACAGATGTGAACACTAATAATTCCCAAAAGACAGCCTATTAAAAAAATCCTCCAGGACTTTTTACCACATTATCTCCCAGAGGAAGCGAGCAGTTGGGGAAATCCTCCAACTGATTTGTCAAAGTGAATCATCAGCTGGATTTGATGTTTGTGGAGGAGGTGAGGTTCCCAAACCTTTCCTCACCCACCCAGCCATACAGAGGAGGACAACTTCTGCAAACAACAAAAACCACAAACTCAGAGGCAGCACTTATTGTCCATTATTACCTCAACAGTGCAAGGGTAAAATGGGAATGGTCTAAACCCCCTGGCCCCTGCAGCACCTCCCTCATTTGATTTTATCTGATGTGTCCTGCAGATGGAGGGAGGTGCCTGCATTAAGCACTGCATGGAAACCCTTCCCTCATTCTCAGTGTCTCGTTTATGACCTGCCAGAGAGCAGTGTTAGCAAGGTGCTCAGCCCTGGACAAGTTCAGGCAGACTGTGAAGACATGGATCTCTGAGATGTCATCCCACTGCCACTGGAATGTGCCCTTGCAAGCCCCATCAAAATCAGCTGGAAAACTCTGCCTGTGCCCATGGGAAAGGCTTTGCTGCTCCATTCTTGGAGCGGTAGGTGGAAGAGAACAGCTGGTGGTGGCACCTGATACAGACAAGGTGGAAACATCCAGGGAATTTGGGAATACCCTTAATTTTTTTGCAGTGACCGGACACAAATGAACAGGTAAATAAGTATATCATGAGTGACAACGTCACCCTACCCTCACGAAAACCAGATTTTATTTAACTGTAGAAAATACCCAGTTGGAGGAGTTTTCTGAATCAAAAGGTGACATGACCACAAAATCATGTGTATGCTCATCAGGTAAAAAGAAAGCTTCTTGAATATTTAATTCTCTTATAATTACATTTGATAGGGAACATTTTTTTTTAGAAATAGATTCTTTTGTTTTTCACATTTAAAGCTGCTGAAACTGAATACAAAAGGCATCTTTTAATGGTAGGAGAATAGACAGTTTTAAACTTCCACCTCCTCTGTAGTACTTTGATTTCTGGCAAGATGAAATTTGTGTGAATAAAGGGGGGGAAGCCTCAGCACTGCATATTTTCTATGTTCTAAAACACAGGAACAAAGACGAGGGGTTTTTTGAGAAGAAATTTCTGGAACATCTGAGGAGGAAAGTAGTTTTGTCTTTGAAGTACCTGATCCTATTTAAGCATCAGATCTACATCTTCTTTATCTTTTGATTTCCCAAACTGAGGGATAAAATGGAACTGAGAATTTTCTATCTCCTGCAGCATGTTTGAGATAACAGAAATCACAGCTTCAAAAAAGAAGACAAATGATGGCAGAACTGATCCATGCCAGCTCCTCAAATATTTCTGGATTATCAGGAGGTGAAACCCTGACAGCACTTTGTAGACCATCCTGTGTGGGTCCTCTGGCAGCAGTTACCACTGTCTGAGGCTTCTCCACAGCTGGCATTTACCAGTTGCCTCTCCATTTGGGGAAATCAAAATTTTTGTGAAGTGCAGTGACACAGAGGAAGATTTGGCAGGGGTCAGTGAGGTGCTCAGGGTCATTAATAACTAAAACGCCTCAATAATATTTATTTCAAAAGGAGGTTGAAATTGGGTTCTAGTTCTTAAGTCCTTCAAAGTATCAACAACAAAAGCACAATAAAGAAGCACTCTGATATCACACTACAGCCCTGGGGGCTTTATGAACCTTCTGCTAGACAAAAGGAGAAAAGATGCAAAATCTTTCCTTTAAACAGTTTGTGTTGAGCTGAGATTCCATGCAGCAAATAACAAGGCACACATAATAATCATTTATGGCTACAGCTTTGGAAACCAACCTCATCTCTCTTCCAGGTAAAATTATGCCCATCCTTCAGTTCTAGGTTTTGCTCATGTAATTTTATCACACAAACAGGTGAGATCCCAGGCATCACTGAAGTTTCATTGAAGGGGGTTTTGGTCAATGGGAAGCTTCTCCACAACCCCTAATCACAAATACTCGTTATCAGGAAGGCTTTTGCCATTTGTACGTGGGAAGATATGCTTAATGACACCTGTTAGAAAACACTGAAACGTGTTTGATCATGATCTATTGCTTAATCAAAGGTATTCTGTAGAAAACGACAGATCTCTAAAGGTTCCAAGAAGAAACACTTGAGTGAATACCCGCGGATTATTTATATTAATTAACCCATAACAACAAGCATTTCTCCTACTCCTGTTTGCACTGATTCACATTCAATTTATATTGCAGTCAGGTAATGTGACTTGCCATCTGCCCACACAGGACAGACAAACATTTGTTTCCAAGCAGCTGTGCTGGTGGTAAGGTTACCACCCCGGCTCCTGGCCCATTTTTTGCTCCCTGTTAGCAAAAACCAGACTGCTTTTCTGATTGCTCCCCAAGCAATTGGGTTAAAATGACCTCTGTGAACAAACATCTGCCACTGGATTTCTCTGAGCTGGCCCTTCAGTTTGGACTAAAGGGAGCTGGGGAGTGTTCTCAGGAGTTCCTGTGCTGGCACGTACAGAGCAGCAGCCTCCAGCTGCAACACAGCATCCAGAAACTGGGGCAGGCTGAGGGGAGCATCCTTGTCCAGCAGGGTTCCACATGGAAGAGTGGAACCTGCCCACAGCCAAAGTGAAAAAGTGTTCAGGAATGTGATGGTGTCAAAGCACAACTTTGTGCCACATAAGAGCAGTTGTTTCTTTCTCATTTCAGAATGCTGTCACTGTGGCAAATGCAGGAGTGAAATGTGTGTTTCCTGATATTATAGAAATTTGTTATTACAAGATGTGTTTGGTGGTGCTTTTTTTTTTTCATTTCTCTTCCTCTTTGAGGAGAAAAAACAGCCATCAAGGCTTTATCTTGTGACAAACATTTCAAGTGACACACTAAAGTAGGTTTTTTTAAGTGTCAAAAAGTGGAAATCTCTAAGTTCTACCTGTGACTACAGAGAGGAGGTCATAAATCCTGCAGAATCCATTTCTTATTTGCATTTTAAATCAAAAGGCTGGGCTTTTGTTGTCATTTTATTCCATAAAGTGACAAGGGAGGGCTGTGCTTTTTTTGTTTGCAGATTTTTTTAAGTCAGTTCTTTTCAAGATGGACATTCAGAGAAAGATACTAAAGGTGTCTTTGCCTGCATTAAAGGAAACTGGCTTAATTCATGAGTCTTCAACTAGGATTCCCTAGTCCTAAGGCCTTGCTGCATTTTGAAATGGCAGAATGAGACTGGTTGGTTGTTTGCTGTAAGTTGAGGAGATTCATGCCATCCTGAAGGAATTCACAGTGCATGTGGTCTTTTCACCAAAGACAATGGCTCTCAGTGTTTGATCCTCTTACAGGTGATAAATATCCAGTTTGGCCAGAGGATCTCCAGCCTCAGTTGCAGTTCCAGCACCAGCCTGGAGAATTCTGCCTTATTGTGCTGTCCCAGCCTTTGCTTTCTGCCCCCAGCACCCCCCAGATGCTCCCTGTGGTACAAAGGTCTGACCTCAAACACTGTGCGTGCCTTGGAGACATCTGCTAGACTGGTCCCACTATTCTGAAATAGTTCAGTGACCTTTCTTCCATAATAATACAGAATCTGTACTTTTTTGATACTTCAGGGTATTTTTTTGCACTAAATATGCAACTATTCTACAGTTGCACACGTGAAAGCTACTTTTTCAAAATAGGGGCCTCCTTACATGCTGTGTGGGGGAGAAATGATGTCAGGCAACTCTGTCTGAGCCTTGGATCCTTGGTAGATGCAATGTCCAGACAGAGGGGGAACAATGAAGCCACTGCTGTTAACTGGAACAAAATCTCTGGGTGGAAAAGACATAATCAAAGTCATACCTATGATAGCATGACCAATATATTAGTTTAACCTTAAGTATTTCATTAACTAACTTTAAATATTTGAGTAATTATTCTCCTTCATTGCCATAAAGTCTTCCATTCTGCACAGAAGCAGTAGTGCCTGTCTAGAATGAAACACCTCTGCTCAGAAGCATTTAGATAAAATCTGAAGAGCAGCTGCCCTGTCCTTACTAGACAGCAGAGCAGCTTATGGAATTTGTGATCCATTTTACACCTGTGTTCATACAAGTATTCTGATCTATTAATTTCTAATTCCCAACCAGAGAAAGAATTATTCCAAAGACTTTCTCTCAGTCCTTATTTTTAAAGAGTTTAAAATGATGGAAATGGAACTCCTCCTCATGGGAGAGGAAACCTAAAATCCTTGCCTGTTGTTTTCTAAACCTGATATAATTAAGTCCCAGGAAAGCTCCATCCACCAGCAAAGAGTTTAATTTTAATGAATAATGTTTTCTCTTTAAAGAGTGGTGTGTGTCTGCAGGAGAGGTCTTGGCTGTATAAAATATGGCCTTGGAGAGCAGAACCTGCTTGAACCACAGGCTCACCACAGGCTTTGGCTGGAGGACGCTTCAGTACAGCAAGGGCGGCCTGTGGAAACATGTTCCCTTTGCACTTCTCCAGCTCTTTTCCCCTTTTCAGCAATAAATACTGTGACAGACAGACACCACAGTGCTCAGAGCCAGCAGAGCTCGTGGAGCAGTCACACAAGCTGCTCGAGGCAGAGCCAGCAGTCTGCCACAACCATGACCTTAAGTAGCCTTTCTTTCTATGCCAACTCAAGCCATGGTTTGACTGTACAGCAAATCTGGCTTCAGGACTGCTAAGACAGGAGCTGAAATGCTGTGGCCACATAACACCAAGCACTGATCCAATATAAATTCACTCTGCCAGCTCAAATCTGCTGAAACAATATCAAGAGGTTATGTTCATACAGGCAGGCTTCATTCTGTACCATGTATTCACACCACTCTGTGCTCCTGAACACATCTCATCAGTCCTGCCAGAGCCAGCAGGAAACCAGCACAGACTCCTCTCCTCTCCTCTCCTCTCCTCTCCTCTCCTCTCCTCTCCTCTCCTCTCCTCTCCTCTCCTCTCCTCTCCTCTCCTCTCCTCTCCTCTCCTCTCCTCTCCTCTCCTCTCCTCTCCTCTCCTCTCCTCTCCTCTCCTCTCCTCTCCTCTCCTCTCCTCTCCTCTCCTCTCCTCTCCTCTCCTCTCCTCTCCTCTCCTCTCCTCGAATCTCCTCGAATCTCCTCTCCTCTCCTCGAATCTCCTCGAATCTCCTCGAATCTCCTCGAATCTCCTCGAATCTCCTCGAATCTCCTCTCCTCTCCTCAAATCTCCTCTCCTCGAATCTCCTCTCATTTTGCTTCTGTCTCCCTGTATTTATTTATTTAAAACAAGCCCCTCTTTCCCCTCGAGATGATCCAGGACTGCTGTCTCCCTGGCCACCTCTCACACTGCCTGAAGGGCATCCATGAGAAAGAAGTGAAAATAAAAACAATTCTGATCATTTTCACTCAGACTAAAACACAGACCTGAGGATCACTGGAATGGTAGAGTAACTGGAGGACATTTACAGATATTCAAAGATTTATCACTTACATAAGGTTTTTGACTGCTACACATAAATGACAGTAACCACGAGCACATAGTTCAGTGCTTTCATTTTACAGACAAAATTGCCTTATATCCCGAATAGCATCAGCATAATTTCCTGAAGGAATAAACCCACTAACACTAATCAAAGGAAAAAAAGGCCAAACCCTAAACAAATCATAAGATATGCATGGTTCTTCAGATGGAACCCTTTGCACAATAAAAAAAAAAACCCTTGAGAACTAACATGGACACATAACTCTGCACCTGAAGGCTTCGTGTTCTGATGATTTATTTAATCAGAGAGAAAATACAGATCTGAACAGGGTTCAGCAGATCTCCTTGTCTTCTCTAGGGGTCCTGCAGTTCTTCCCCTCTTTGGTGGCATTGTTTTTTTTCTTCTCTGCCAGCTGCCCCAGCCCTTTCTGGCTCACTCCTCATTAAAGGAAACATGTCTCAAGCATGATTGAGAACAAAAGAGTCTCTGCACATGTTGGAATGAGAACTTCAGTAGTGGTTTAGGAAGGCATAGTCATGTCCCTTCTCATCACACTGATAAGTATCCCACTCCTAAGTCCAGCTTTATAATATTGATTTTCATCCTTGATTTCAGAAGAAAAAGCAGAGTAAATTCAGTCGTAGCACTCAGGAAACATTTACCACCATCAAAATACTAAAAACCTCTTCTGATGACAGACTTGTGTCCAGCTGCATCAATAGTTCTCCGTATAGACCATTCCCCTGAATAAATATTAACTTTTCTGCTCAGGCATCAACCAGTTATTCACATAAGCTTCGTTTCTAATGCAATGACACTGGCCAGAAATAGATAACACACAAACCAAGTGTTTTCAAATCTACCCTGGCAAACACTTTGTGTCCTTTATGGGATGATTTGCTGTGGTGTGTTGCATTACTGTAGCACCATTACTTGTTATATTGCTACGTTTGGAACAGGCTGTCAGCAGCAGATGGACTATTACTGATATGCAAGTAGGTGAGGTACAGTGGCTGCACAAATTAAATCATTGTTTGCAGATCTCTGCGCTGGTTCCTCCTCGGCAGAGGGCCATAACAAAGTGGTAGGAATTCCTCAATGTTAAATCACTGCTGATTTTTTATAATGCAGTATAAAAAGTAATGCAAACAAAAATTACTGTTGAATCAAGGTTGTGAAAGCCATTTCTATGCATCGTTAGTGCATGTATTTACAATAAGATAAAAGATGCACAGGGATTTACCCGTGAGACTCCCATAGGGGAGGCATATGTGGAATAAATCTGTGCACATCTTACTGCAAATTTACTTAAGTTTTTAAGTGTTTGAGTAACTATATGGCTTAAATTTACATGTAGAGTTTTAATGGCTAGATTTGGCAGATTTTAATGCTTTAAATTAGACAGGAATGTATTCTTTGTCTCAACCGTGTGGCCTAAATAGCATCTCCCAGTGCAGCTGGCTTATTAACAAAATGATGCAAAACAAAGCCAATTATGAGCCTTTTTCTTGCCTAACGTCAGTTGCAATGGGGTCCTCTGGTCACATCCAGTCTGTAATGAGGAGGAGGTGGGATCAGCCTGTGGACAAAGAGCATCCTCACAGATGGTGAGCGAGGCAGCAGCACATGGCCAGGCTGTGCCTCCTGTGCTTGCTAAGATGGGGATCCATCCAGAATGCACAAGCAGCCCCTGCAGAATTCAGTCACCTACAGGGAAGGGAAGGGGGCTCAGTGGCCCAGCTCAGGATTAATTATTGGTGTTTATAAATTGTCATCACGAATGCTCACATACACACACACACACATAGGCTGAGGATAGATGCTGGCTCATAGAGGTATCACCAAGCTCCTGCTGTCTCTTCCTCCCTGCTGTCCCTTCATCTTTCTCTTTGTGTCCTCAAGACTAATTCCTGAATAAGTTTCATAGAGGCTTCTTGACACCTTCTTGACAATTCAGCTTGGCTTGCCATCTGCCCATCACCTGTGAATCCCAAGGTGTACACAGAGAAAACTGGGTGGAGGCTACCAGTGGGTCATGGATTGCAAGGATGGACACCTCTGCAGCACCAGCACAAACACAGACACACTTGGGAAGCCTGAGCACCCCTGGCCGTGTCAGGAGGCTGTGGAGGTGGCTCATCCCCAGTAATGTCTGCACTCCTGGTCTGGGTGTGAGCACCGCTTTGTGCTGATGGAGATGGCAGGTGTAGCTGGGAGAAGATCATCTCCCTCTCTTTTATCTCAGTCAAGAAACAGCCCAGCCATGAAATGAAGCACTGCATGCCTGATTGCCCAGGAGAAGGATGCAGCCCAGGGAGGCCAGCACAGCCAGCAGCAGTGGCCTTGAATCCTGGCTGGATTCAGTCTGGGGTAGGAAAGTTCACAGGCACATGTGGAGCAATGACTCACCAGTAATTTGCTTTGTCTCCTCTAACGGGCAGAGATGATCTGTGGGTCCTCTGCCTCCCACTCTGGACTCTAACTGAGTCAGAAAGCTGACTATATCAGCCTCCTGCAAGCTGCCTCATGGGGGAGTGATGACAGCCATCTGCATGAGAGCTGAGTTCTTCTCAGAGCCATGGTAACAACGCTCCTAATTAAGGGACACAGAAAATGAGCAGTCTCTCCCTCCCACTCTTTCCTATGCATACACACACATACAGAGAAAGCCCAGAAATGCATGATGCAGCACTTCTCCTGACCTGAAGGATACATCAGCTCCAGGGAGGGAGAATGTACCTGTGGGCAGCCTCACATGTCATTCTGCCTGCTGCAGTGTCTGTGGGTTTCCCAGAGCTACATGGCAGCAGGACTGCATTTCCACAGGACACATCAGACCAAGTTTTGGCAACAAGGGTGCACCAAACTGTAAAGTCCAGCATCCTTGCCTTTAAAATTTCCCATTGCTTCCCCTGTGAGGTGCTCAATGTGTGTCTGGGAAGTGACTATTGGTGTCATCACTGAAGGGGCTGAGACTTTCCTTTAACTTCCAGACAAGGAGAATCAATTCTTTCCCAACAAAAGTGAGCCAGGCTCGTTTTTCCCTTATGCCTCCAAGACAGAAAGTTTAGGCTAATCAGATTCTGCAGAGGATTTTAAAGTGTTTTCTCTCTCCTTCCTAGTTAACATTTTTTAGTGTTGCTTCTATCATGAAGCAACTGTGCTCTGCCCCTGCTGAAAAATGCTGCACTTGATGACACCACACTCAAACTTCTTCCTCCAGTGCAGACTCCATGAACCAAGACCTTCTCAGGTGCTGAAACTTCTGTACCTTCACACAGAAATTCAATGAAGACGCACAAGCCTTCTTCACTTCAGTCCCATGTAATCATCACTCAAATATAAACCTCTAACTTTAGACAATGAACTCGGGTTATGCCTTTCTTTTAGACTTTTCCCACACAGCAAATTCCACCTTCCCATTTTGAGCATCCTCATATGCACCTTGTCCCTTCCTGGGGTGAATAATTAATTTCACCAGCAGGCTCCTGCCTGTTTATGCCATACATCCCATTTGAAGTTAATTAGCCGTACTGAAGTTTTCAAGCTAAAAATAAAACATCCCCAAAGATGCTATCTATGCCCTTAAAAACACTATTTGTGTTGGCATGCACAAATTCTCCCTTTTTTTTTTAGGAGTAGCCACCGGGCTCATTTCCTCTCTCGCAGTTCTCGCCTTCCCCCGGATTTGCATCCCTGCAGGAGCCCAGGGGTGTTTCACACACCGTGGCTCCCCTCAGCCACGACCTTCTTGCAGCAGAGCACTGAACACCAACTCAGCTCCTCAAGTTCTTCCCCAATGAAGCTGTGCAAGAAAGTGGTTTCCTGGGGGAGAATGTAACTTCATGCTGTAGAGTCAGTTTTGCAGTAAAAGCAAGAAGTGATAATGCCTGAGGGATTCTTTTTCACCCTATGAAAAAAACAAAGGCACCAAAACTGTTATTTAGAACTGATGCGAAAATAAAACTGTCCTCCTAAGTTCTCACATTTAAAAAGAACCCTGTATGTTAATTTTCTATGAAGGTGCAGCATGTTCTTACTATTATTAAAGAAAATATTATGAATAATATGTGTTATCATTCAAAACCTAAAATATTCAACATTTCAACATTGACTATTGTGATACATGAGGATCCTAAGACGTGCTCAATCCTAAATACTAGGGGAAAAAATCCCCAGCTTATCCAGGTAATATTCTAACGAGCTTGTGGGTCAAAAACAAATAATTTCAGATTGTTGTTTTAGCTATATGAATTTGCGCGGGATTTTTCAAAATGTAAATTATGTCTGCTGTACAAAAGGAGATTCTGCATCAGACCAGAAGTCCATTTAATTCTGTCTCCAACAGCTGCTTTTCCCAAGGGAAGTGGAAGAGCAGGACAAGGACATGTGATATTCTCTTCTCATATTCTTCCAGTCTCCAGCTGTTTTCAAGTAGAGGCAGTTGCTGTGTTGGAAGTGGTTTCTATTTAATTAGTTACACACAGTGAATTTATTTCATATGTATTTGTCCAGTCTTGCTTTGAACCTGTATCAGCCTTTGAAATACCTTGTCAAGTTATCCCCAACAAATAGGAAGGCGTGCTATTTTTTTTCCTTTTCTTATTTTTTCTCCTATTTATTTTGTTTATGTGCTCAGTTGTTTTAAAGAAAGTTGAGATCTGATGAGAGAAGTGCATAGTCAGGGCTTCAAGGACTCCATACACTGTGAGAACTGGAAACACCAGGGAAACAGGGAACAAACCTTTTACATCAAGGCATAAGGCAACTCCTGACCAGTGAAGTTTAGAAGCAAATTAGACTTGCACTTTATTCCACAACCCAGTACTGCCCTGCTTCTTGCAGATTTAGTTGAGGCATTTGGTGCTGGTCACCATCAGAAGCAGGTATCCAGATTGCATAGACCTTAAACAGGAAAGTTTTTGTGCTCCCATTCAAACAGTTTGTTTTACATATTAATTAAGTGAAGAAATATGCAGATTTCACAAATGGTTGTTTCCTTCCAGAATTAAACTTCTGCCATTCAGACAAGGAAGTGCTTTATCCATTGACTTAAAGTATGCTACTTTTCTTATTAATCTCTGGCAGGGAAGTGCATGTTTCTTCCCATGCTTTCTCCTTTTTCTGTGTCTTTTCAACTTTCTCCAACTCTGCTGGCTGTTTTGTAAGAATAGAAGCCCTGATAAAGCATTTTTAAACACTAATATTGTCTTTGCCTCTTTGGCTGCTTTGTGTCCCTCCTCACCCTCTTTTTTTGCTTCTTTGGAAGCAGGAATTGTCCTGGCTCTGATCACTGCCTGACAATACTGGGACTAATTTAAACTTGTCACTGGAAACACTTGGACAGTTTTAGGTTCAAAGCTGGGATAAAAGCCTGTACCCTGTGACAGAATCTGAGTGGGGCCAGAATGTTATTAGCTCCACAAAGGTGTGTCACCACCTGAGGACTGCCCACAGCCTCAGAAATGGCTTATAAAAATAGCAAGACAGTGTGTTCAGGGATGTTTGAAAAGCAAAAGGTTTTAATGAAGATGAAAATAACAACCTACACAAAACAAAGTGGTTTAAGCCAAACAAGGTGCAAGGAGGATCCTCACTCCTGCTAGCACACCCCAAAAATGCACTGAGAGTCTCTGTGTCTCTGGGTTGGACTCAATGATGTGGAAGGTCTCTTCCAACCTAGTCATTCTGTGTGAATTTGAGTATTTAATGATCTAGGAGGGGTTTTGGGGTGCTGCCCAATAGAAACAGCTAGATGTCTTGAGTTCATTTCGATGATCCAACAGGTGCCTTTGTCCTGGCACAAGGCCAATTATGGCGAGAAGAGCATCAAAGTTTCTGGTTCTTTTTCCTTATAAGATAAACAAAGAATGAAACCCAAATCCTTTCCTAATATGGGAACACCTGCTAAGGCTGGGGTGAATTACTACAACCCTGCCTCTCCTCAGTGCTTGACAACCATCTGCCCAACTCTGTGTGGAGCAGCACAGGCACAAGGGGTTTGGGGAGCAGGTTGTCACTGGGAATGGCTGTGGATGCTGGTTCCCACAATGGGGCCTCAGGGGTAAAATGTTTTGAGGTGCCACAGCTCAAACAGAGATCAACAGGAGGTGCAGAAGTTCCTCAGCCACTGGCTGTCTCGAGGTGGGCATTAAAAGAGTAGAAGGTATCAAAAATGAAGACATTTCAACAGATCCGCTACTTAATTATCTCTCAATAGGCAGTACTAAAACTCATCTGCTCCACCAGGTTGCTGTAAAGGTTAAATACTGTCATTATTAAAGTGCTTTAGAAAGGTAATTAATCAGCATTTTTATTTTTAGAGCCAAAGTTAACAATTTAAAAGATATATCTCAGTTTCCTGGCACTTGCCTGCCATTTACTCTTGGAGAATATCCATTTCTGAGGACTCCTGCTTTTTTTACCTACATCAGAAATTCTCAGTTAATGCTTGCCATATCGTAATAATTACATTTTTGAGTCATTTAACACACTACATGTCTGCCAAACTCTCTCCCAGTCTTACTCATAAATGCAATTGAATTCAGATTGAAGCAGTGACCACACTAAAGCACTTTTGTTTGGAGGAATTTCTCTTCCCTTTTCACAACAGTGAGTAAGCAATGGCCAGAGAGGCTGCTCAACTAAGCAAAAAAATATCACAGTTTCTGTTCTTGTGGGACTTTCCAATATTTTGGGGTTTTCTAATTTCCAATCAAAGAACATGTTAAGTAACAGAACTTTCTGTGGGATAAAAAAAATGCTTCTAAATTCTACCACAGCTGCAGAGAGTGCAGCTGTATTATTCATTTTTGGGGAAATATCAGGTGGTGTAATACTAGGAGGGAGCCAAGGGTTTCAAGGAAGTTGTAGTACACCCATAAAGAAAGCTGGGAACATGAATTACACCTCCTTTGAGGCACCTGGACTTCAGTGCCAAGCACAAAACTAAATGGTTCCCTTTCTTTAAACGAAAAGTGAAACACATTGATTTAGTGTGAGCAGCGATGCAATATTTCACTTTGATGGCTTAAAGAAAGAGCAAATGTTTTGGTCTAAGTAGAAAATTCCCTTTGGATACTTTCACATTTCTGTAAAATCTTTTTTCTTTTTTTTTTTTTAATAGCAAAAGGACAAACATTTAATGGAAAATCCCCATCAATCAATCTAACAAAAAGTTTTGGTGGTTGTCAGCACAGAATGACACAGGAGGCTCTCCCTGCAGCAGTCAAGAATTTTAGCCCTTAACCCTTAATTTTATTCTCTACAGTGTTTTTGGCTGAAAGTTATTGTTTGGGAAAAACTTTCGTTTTCACAGGCATCCATTATTTTTCAGCTGAGTCCTGAACATGAAGCTGTGCAGAATCTCTGCCATCCAGGAAACAGCAAAAGTTACAGATTTGAAGTTGCTTTTTCTTAAAAAGAGCCCTGGCTTTGACCTATACACATCCTGGGGAGCTCACTCAGCAACAGGAGGATTTTGGCTACAGCAAAAAGCATTGATTTTCATAACTAATTAAAAATAATTGAAGATTGTAAAATCCTACTGACTTTTAATGGATATTTTAAGGATGTTTCAAAGCCAATCAACTAGAAATCCAAAGATTTCTCTTTTCAGGCACTCCAAAGCTGGGATGAGAAGAATTTCCATGATGTCTTGAAGGAGCTGTGCAACCAGGACTTTGACCTCATTCAGCTCTGTGGGCTGGGATCCTGGGCCACGCTGGGCTTCCATCAGAATACCAGACCCCAACTTCTTGGAGATGAGAAAAAGTGAGCTGACAATTAATGATTCTAGAATGACATGATGGGAGATAAACTGGTGTCACAGCACTGAAGGTACAATGAGCGCTCTGTAATTCCCAAAGTCATTACAGCAATCCGTTTTCTGATTCTGGGTAGGAATTAGCATTTTGAAATATGAATTTCCAAGCATACTTCAGTCTTAATTCTTCTCAATTCATGAATGCTTTTTGCAAGGAGATCAGCTATTCATATGTATGTTAAAAAAAAAGTCTATTTATCATAGGAAAGTTTTAAAAAAGAAGGTGTTCAGCCAGCCCTGCTTTTGATATGACAATAATTTCATTGTGCTTAAAGTCAACAGTCTTCAGACTGCTGCCTTCACTGTGCTGACCTGAGTTTTTCCTCATAAACAGGCAACATTCAACAGTGAAAATGATGGAACGAGTGATGACATCCTTTCTTGGAGGAGCAGAGTGTGGGTGTTTATTAGCAGTCTGTGTGTGAACCCAGCAGTGATTTTCTCTCTGTTTGCCCTTTGCAAAATTCACATGGGAGCTGCTCAGGCTGCTCCAGCTCCCAGCATGAGCAATTCCCACACCAAGCTGTGATGGAGGCAAAAGGTCCACACGGGTCAGGGGCAGGCAGTGGGGGCATCTCTCTCTGGGAGAAGACACAGAGAGAGAGCTTGGCAGGAATGTGGGATATCAGAGCAGGGAAAAGGCGGCAGAGCATGAAAGAAGAGCACAAAAGAGGCTCTCTCGCTCAAAATTTCAGACTTGCCAGATCTGTGCAGTAACCAGTCACTCACACACTCCCATTTGTTTTCTTCAGAGGTGACTGAGAACATAAGCAGAGGTGAAGGTCAGCACTTAAGGTATAAACAATCTCTGCCCTGCAGGTCTCAGAGGGTAAGAGGCCAGACACATCAGCTGTGTGCAGAGAAGCTGCTCCATTAGGAGCCACAAAGATGCAGTGATTCCTGCCACTTCATCTCCTGAACACTAATTTCTTGTTGGAGAATATGAAAAGTCTTATTCCTCACAGGCTGAGGGAGGGGCAAGAACACCTTGTTCACAGGGCAGCAAGGGCAGCCCAGTTAACTTTCATTTCAGCTTGGTCAGAAGTGCTGTTAAATGTCTTTCCAAAGAGCCAGATGGAACATGGTCTCTACTACTTCCATCTTCTAAGCTGGCTAAAACCAGTGATGTTTTACACAGCAAAAGAAGCGATATTCAGGCAGACCTGAAATATCTCCACTTAAATTCTGCTGCAAAGGCCAGACCTCCCTCCAGCTGCCTGTCTGGGTCCAGTCACACCATTGCTCCTTCATATTTTTGCTTTATGTTAAATTTTCAGCTTTCACTTTCCCAGTCCAAACTGAAATCACTGTAACAACATCAGGTGAGAGTCACTAAACCTCTATTCCAAACAGTCTCAAACCTCTGTTCCCAAGCTCATCAGCTTAACAACTGCTCATGACCCTCACACTTTCTTTTTGGGTTTCTTCAGGTTTTTTCCTGTTGAAGTATTGCAAGGCAGTGTTTAGATATAAAATCTGCCCAACAGGGACTGGGAGGAGGGGAGATTTAGCACAACTCTGCCTGCAAGACACAAATATGACTAAAATACAGCACAACTATCTCAATCTAGTGTCCTACAACTGGTCTCTGTTTAAAATGGTTCCTAGTAGGAAACCATCCCACTGCTTGACACATCATGACAGAGTTTTGGGAGTTTTGAAGGGTTAGGCAGGGTTGGGGTTTTGGGAGGCTTGGGTCCAGGCCAGGTGGCCAGGCTGACCTCATTGTTGCCCACTTTTGTGCCCAGACCAATGGGCTCAACCACTTTTTTACTCTTTTTGAGTTTGTTGGGGTTTTTTAATAATGGAAAATAATTCAGAAAATTATATTACCTCCTGTTAGAGGAGCAAGCAGAGCTGAGACCCAGGCTGTTACCATCCTTTTCCAGGCATCCACCCTTTGTGGTCCCCTTGGAGAGAGGGTGGCATCAATGCCAGCCTTTGCTTCCATCTCCAGCATCCAACTCTGCCATTAGGCCAGACCACAGCAGATGTGGCACATGAGTTTTATTCACTACCTTCTTTTCACCACACTGCACGTTTTCTGAGGATTTTACTCATCTGGACAAGTACCAAATTTCTCCACTTTGTGACTCCACACTCGGTCTTATCAAAGATGTCTTTTAAAGCTGAAGAGGAACAGCTGCTTTCTGTAACACCAGCCATATGCCAGATCATCCCCAGCACTCATCCCTCCTCACTACCAACCTTTCTCAAGCCTTTTGGAGAAGCAGAATGTTTCACAACCCTCTCCTCTGTCCTGCTCCCCACTTGATAACCAGGCTACCTCAGGGCAGTAGATCCATAAGATGCTCAGTGGTACATCTGCCCTGGATTTAGCTGGCAGAATGCAAGAGCAGGTGTTCATCACAGCCCGTGTAATCTCATGGATCCCTCCCCAACAACCTGCCCAGAGCTTGCAGACAATCTCTGAACAGCCCTCCCTAATATTCATATAATGATCCTGCAGCACACTGAATTTTGCCAAGTCCCCAGAATGTAGTTTTCTGAGTAAAAACTCAGTTAAAAAAAAAAAAAAGCCAAGTAAAACCAAACTTCAGTATTTGCCGCCAAAATCTAATTATCTTGTTTTTCATACAATTTTGACCACTACTGACAACTGAACTGGGCTGATTATCACACCTGGAACCAGAGTCAACACCAGACTCAGCCGACCACATCACCTTGAAGCATTTTCTTTCTTTTTTGGATATTCTCCTAATAACATTAAAATCCCACTTCCAGCATCAGCGTCCCTGTTGTTGCAGTTGCCCCCAGAGCCTCCTTTTCCAGCTGGAGAGCTGATGTTTCCTGAAGCACAGCACTCTGCACACTCCAGCTTGCTCGTTACAATTTACAGTTTCCTCTTCCGCTGCCCTGGGCCACTGCACAGTATAAACAATAGCTGTGCCTTGAAAACCATCCAAAACAAATGGGTCTCGCTGCCTGTGCTGCTCTCAGATCCGTAAAGAGAGCTTACTGTGTGCACAGTTGGTTTAATCCTGTGAATAGTCTGGAAACTATGATATAATGCTCATTTCTTACCAATCAGTCCTTTGCTGGAGTCTTGCTAAAGAAAATTTACTCCCAGATTACTCTCTGTAGCCTACAGAATGGTTGAGCTGTATTCCTAGAACTTGCTGCCTTTTTTTAATTATTATTTTTCCCCCCACATTAAAATTAACCATCTATAACAAGAAAAGATGTAAAAAAGGAAAAAAAAAAAAAGGAGAAAGAAAATAAAAAGGAAAAGCAAATATTCCCCTCAATCATTATGAACTGGCAATGCAGTGGTAATAAGCAGCTAGAGCTGGAGTCAATATTTGCCAATACTCTGAACATTCAGAGGCATGGTGTGCACCTGGGATTTTCACTAATATTTCCTGGATACTCAGATTTTTCTTTTTGCCTCCAGCACTGTTTCCTGCTGTCTGAGTTAACTCCTCGGAGATTCTGTTTTTGCAGTCTCCTGTGTTTTATAATTCACTGGCAGTTTATCACTCCTTTGAGGAATCCACAGTGGAATATACTGCAGCCTTCTGCTATGGGGTTGTCAGGTGTGGGATCTTCACCCCAGAGCAGCTGGGTTTCCTGACCTTGTCATGACAGAACCTTGGGTCAGAGTGGAGAGATCTCAGCAAGAGATGAATGCCCCCACAAAAGGACAGACTGTAACTCAAAGGAGTTGACCTAAGAGGATAATCTGAAAAAACAAGTCAACCCAGGTTAAAGACTTACTTTTTTTTCCTCAAATCTCTCCAGGTCGTATACAGTCAACAAGATTTATTTTGAAGAAAGTCACCTGGGGTTTTCTCCTTCTCATCAGTTTTTTCTGGATGAGATTCCTTTGTACAGGAAGCAGACTACACAAGAAACCCTAAAGGCAAGGCTTTCTAATGTGTACTGTCACCTTTTTCTGTATTTTCCATCACTCTAGTTTATCAGGTTGCCTTGTTCTTCTATAAAACATCTTTATCTGTCTCTGCATCAACAAAGCCTCCTGATTTCCTTAACAAATATCCATTTGGTGGTACCAAGGTAACTTATACCTTATACTTATACATTGAACTATACATTGAACTTTGCTTCCTAAAAGAGTCTTTGAAGAGTGATTTCCCCCAGTCCAAAAATTTCCAAGAATTTATCTAATCACATAAAGAAAACCCCCACTGGGACTACTATACAGCATCAAAATGCAAGGAATATGGGATTAATTATTCTGGCTATTTTAACTGAGAAAGTTGAGTACCCATCACAAGAGCAGCCTTTGAATTATGGAGTAATAATCCCAGTCACTCTGGATGTTTCTCCTTCAATTACAATGCTGTTATATGCATTCCAGTATCTGCCTTATTCCCTTGCAAGTGCTGTACATAACCATCAGCATAAATAATAACTTCTTATGTGGGACCATAAGAAGAAAAACAAAAAAAAGACAAATTACATCTACTTTTTTAGTTGTCTAAAAGTTCAATTATTTGATCAAAGCAAAAAGTGAGGCAAGTCAGATGTGAACTATTTTCAAAGAAAGTAAATTGAATTTTGTCATTTAATCTTCATGTATTTAAGTATTGACCAAGAAGGCAAATGGCACCTGGCCTGGATCAGCAATAGTGTGGCCAGCAGGGCCAGGGCAGACCCTGTACTGGGCCATGGTGAGGACATACCTCAAATCCTGTCTCCAGTTCTGGGCCCCAAAATTCAGGAAGGACCCTAAAGTGCTGGAGTGTGTCCAGAGAAGGCAACAGAACAGGGGAAGGGTCTGGAGGACAGATCTGAGGGTGAGGAGCAGCTGAAGGAAGTGGGGGTGTTTAGCCTGGAGAAAAGGAGGCTCAGGGGTGACCTTATTGCTCTCTCCAACTCCCTGACAGGAGGGTGTAGCCAGGTGGAGTAGGTGTCCTCTCCCAGATAACAAGAGGTAGGACAAGAGAAAATGGCCTCAGGTTGTGCCAGGGAAGGTTTAAATTGGATATTTGAAAAATTTCTTTACCCAAAGGATTGTCAAGCACTGAAGCAGGTTCTCCAGGGAAGTGGTAGAGTCACCATCCCCGGAGGTATGTAAAAGATTTGTAGGTGTGGCACTTTGGGACATAGTGTAGAGGTGGAATTGGCTGTGCTGGGTTACCTGTTGGACTCTATGACCTTAAAGGTCCTTTCTAACCTAAAGGATTCTATGATCCTATTCCTGTAAAATTTGTTCTCTAATATTTTATGCCACTGGGTTCAGACTAATGGGCCTGTACCTGCTTAAGCCACTTTTTCCCCTTCTGGCAGTGTAGACATTTTGGTAGTACATTTACTATCTGATGCTCATATGGCACAAGCTTTCAACTTGCTGGTTCCTTTTGAAAAGTCCTTCACTTCCACATCCAAGGCGAATAATGGTCAGACCATTTGACCCAGGTTCATCAACTTCCATGAGTTTTAATTTCACTTTGAGAAGAGCAAATATCATTTCCTTACACTCATTCCACCAATCTGTGGTTCCACCAACAGCATATGTGCCCAGACTTGCTGAAATGGGAGCCATTTTCTTTCTGAAAGATGATTCACTCATTTTGGTGTAGGACCATAACATCCTCCTGGGAAAATGGCCCCATTTGTTTTTCCCTTAGTTGGTTTTCATAATCCCAGATGCTGTTTGGCTTTTCTAACACTTTGTGATCACTGAGATGTAGTTTCCTTTGGAGATCACTGCCTTCCTCTATTCCTGGAGGATTTTCTTTTCCTACAGAACTTTTGTCAGCAAATATCCAACCACGGGCTTCCAAAAATTACTTTTTTTGCCCTTACTTCGCATATAAGTTGCAATTTTTTTTTTCATTTCTGTAAACAGGAGAATACAGTGGAAGTGTTTCTAAAGAGTTACTGCAAGGACTGATCCCAGGACTCAGGGTTTTGTGTAATTTTTTTCAGTCTGGAATGAAAGAACACCTTGATCTTCAAAAGTTTCAGCTCAAGAGAAAGTGAAATCATAGCAAAGAAGGAAAAGGAAATAACCTGATAGAATTAGATGTACAAGCAGAATAAATGTAGGAATTTTTTATTAAATTTGTATTTGGCACTGATGAAATTGCTACTGTATCTAGCTGTGTTAGACAATATAATGGAAGTACATGAATGTAGGAAAATTTTATAATATCAATAATTATACAGGACTGTGAGTTTTTTCTTTTTTGTGGCTGATTTAGAGTAGAGCCAAGCTGTGGGACACCAGCTTCAGTATTTGAGAGAAATGCAGAGCCACAGCTCTGAGATTTTGGCATACTGTGTCTTCTGGTGACACCAGGCTATGACAAACCTGGGGTTTGGAGTAACACTTTGTCTTTCTTCTTTCTACCTTGCCCAGCTTTCTCAAGCCTTTGTGCACATTTGCCTCTGTCCTTGTCTGCAAAGCAAGAATTCTGTTTGGAATGCTGTTGAGCCCATCTGTTTGTGAGATCCTATCTCCTGTGTGCACAATTCCCTCTCTGCAGTGGTCTCTGAGGGGAATAATTTCCTGTGTGATCTCCCAAGCATCTCAGCCCATTTTGGTAGATGCCTCTGCTGACCATAACGTATCTCAACTGATGCTAATGCAGCCTGCTGCATGGAGGGATAATTCACCATCCTGAACTCTGTACAAGCGTTAGAAGTTCAGGTTTTTACCCTTTCAAAAAACAAAAACAAAAACAAAAACAAAAAAACCAAAACAAAAACCAAAACCAAAACCAAAACCAAAACCAAAACAAAAACAAAAACAAAAACAAAAAACCAAAAACCAAAACAAAAACAAAAACAAAAACAAAAACAAAAACAGACAAAAACCCCAAAAACAAACAAACAAACAAAAAACAAAAAAAACCCCACCTCACTCCTGATAAGTAACAGGTGTGCTTGATGAGTAAAAACTACAGCCAATAAAGATGAGTGAGACAAAAGAAGTGGGGAAAAGCTGGTGAGGAGGTTGAGCATGAAGTAGAGAATCATGAAGTAGGATTCTGAGGAGAGAGACTCACTGCTGTGAGGTCAGTCTGGGTGTGCAATTAGAGCGTGTTGTTGGAACCTGCAGCCACAGTCTAGCCAGGTAAAGCCTGCAGTCAGACTCTGCAAATTAATACCTGCAGTCGTAGTTTAGCAGGAAATAACCAGCAGCCAGAGGCTGTGAGGGAAACCAGAGTAGGAGTTTGCCGCAGCCAGAGTTCAGCAAATAATTGGAGTTAAGATTACTAAGCCATGAAGAAGAATAAACCAGGACCCTTTTTAGGCTGTGTTTAACAAGAAGTCTGGCCCTTAACTCATTTTTATTCTCTAATAAGAGGGCTGCTGCAACAAGTATCAGCTGCTAGTAACAAGATTTTAAAAGGCAGAGGTCCTCCAAGGATTGTGTGTGCACCAGGAGCTTTAGTGTTCGGAGATGATATGAGGCATCTCCATTGATCATCACATAACCCATTAAATCATTTATTGTTGAAGTCTCTCTACAAAATCCCTTTTTAAAAACAGAATATTTTGTATTATTTATTACAAAATCTCTTCTGCCAACAGCAAGACTCACTTCATACAGAACTTCAATAATGGTAAACCAACTGATTTACTGCAAAGTAACTGATTTACTGGAATACCTCTTACATTTTTAATAGCTCTGTCTATGTGCCTGCTGTTATTTGCACCCTGCAAAAGTGGAAAATGAAATACAGGACAGATGTTCTGAAAGCTGAAAAAGAGCACTGTAGTTTTAATGAACAACTACCTGTCTGGAACACCTGCTGGAAAAAAAAATCCCATTTCTAGGTGGCTTCTGAAGAATAGAATTTAAATAGCTTAGAAAGTATTTTAGACGCCAGTGATGTCATGGCCATTTTGAAAGGGAGATCCCTGGCTGGGGATAAACATGGAATTATTGGGACTCGGAGATTAATTTTGTTCTTCCAAAGATTAATTCCGGGAATCCATTTTGGGCAATAAATTTTGGATTTGTGCTCTACTGTACCAGCAAGAGTAGTCCATTTTCTCTTCATAAAGTGGACATTTATTCCAGTGAGTTGGAATAAGAACATGCTTACTCTGTTCACAGCGGAGAACTGCTGACCATCTTCATTTACAGAATCACAGAATAAATTAGGTTGGAAAAGACCTCTGAGATCATTGAGTCCAACCTAATTTAAAGTAACTACTAAACAGCAGAAGTTTAAATTTAAATAGGTCTATAGAAGAAAGTAGAGTGTCAATACTGTACGGTACAAAGGTGCAGCAGGTCAAATTCAACCTAAGTGCCTCTTTTCTGACCCTCCTAGCTCAGTACAAATTTGGCTTGGTGTACTGAAATTGATGGGAATCAGCTGCAGACTGGTTGCAGGGATTACTGTTTATTCATGGCTCACACAATCTGCACAGAGAAATGGAAGTAGTTGATGCTACCTGGTTCCTTGAAATTCAAAGCATTTAAATTCCAAATGTGGCAGATTCTGGATATGTCCAGCAAGAATAAGCAACAGATTGTTTCTACTGAGAGCTTGGAGCAGTGAGCAATACATGAAGGATAAGGCACCTCCCAGCCTGATGGTGGTATTTAAAGGGTCACACAACTGAATTGGGTGGGGTTTTCCCCTCTCTTAATCCCTGCAAATCTTACAGGCAATCCTGCTTTAGGTACCTAAGAGTTTTGGACATAAAGCCCCATGAAAACAGTATCTGCTTAAACTGTTTTGTCTCAGCTGCATTTAGACCCTCTTTCTAACCCCATTCAGTTCCACGCATGACACATGGATTTCAATTCAAGCAGCTTAATCTCATTTTAGAAAGTAAGTCCAGGCAAGCATGGCAGAGAGCTGCCAAAATTGAGGCTATTTCTCTTTGCAATTTGATATAAGCCTGTTCTAGTGACATGCAATTCCACATGAAGATTTTGCTTCAGAGGGATGTGCTGTGAATACCACGCTGTTGATGCAAAAAGGTTTGTTGGAGCAGGTTTCACGTTACCCAGTAATCTACATGAGGAATTACATACCTCTCTTGCAGCTGCCCAGGCTGTTAAACTAATGAGATGGGAAGGAAAAGGAAGGCACAAGGGCACTGGTTCATTCACTGTCTGATTTAGAGTTAAAGGTTTGTTACTGACATTGAATAGGATCCCTTCCTGCAAGAGACAAGGCCAGAGTTTTAGACAAGAGGGAAGACACTCGTGGTTATAGACAGACAGGGAGAAGTGTTTTGTGACAAGGGTGGTGAAGCAGTGGAATAAGTGCATTTGCCCAAAAAGGTGGCAAATGCCCCATCCCTGGAAATGCTCAAGGCCAGGTTGGACAGGGCTCCAAGTAACCTGATGTACTTGAAGAGGCCCATGCTCATTGCAAGGGGGCTGGACTATATGACCTCTAAAGGTGCCTCCCAACCCAACCATTCCATAAATCCATGAAGCAAAATTCCATGAATCTATGAAGGCAAAAGGAAAAAGGCAGTAAATACAGTCAGTCTGCTAGCAGGGCACCCACAGATGAGGCACCTCAGCTTTTTATCTAGCTCACAAAATGAAAGCAAAATCCTTTTCCCTACCAGTACTCTGCAGGAGTACCATAATCACATACAAAAATGGGAATCAGGACTCCATGCTTCCCACCAGCCTTCAAAGGAAATCAACTTAATGTGGCTAACAAGTCACACTTAGATATAAATGAATTGCAGCCAAATGCAAACCTGACAGTTCAATTATAAAATATGTCAAGGCCTTCCAGGAGTGATTAGCCCCATAGCATTGAATAAGGTTACCAGGGGTGTGACTGACTAATTGGCAATGCAGCATTAATTTTTAAATGGCAAACAGCATCTTATTGATATGAGTTGCTAAAAGGACAAAGTATAGCACTTGGTAACTGGTAGTACACGTATCTGAAGGGCTCATCTCTATCTTAAGAAACAAACAACATTCAAGTGGTTGGATAGCTGGCTGGCAAAAATCACAGCCTACATTAGGGCTAAAGCCTCCCTTTTGTCCCTATAGATGAAGGACTGCTGGCTGGCAACATGGTTGATGAAGTTAAGACACTTTTAATTAGCAATATATATATATATATATATATATATACATTGATTTTTGTGGAAAATAGTATTTCCAGATGTCGTGGAGACATTTTATTGGTCCTGACCCAAAGGAAGCTGAGTCAGGGAGATTGGTGACTGACATGGCTGCTGTGGAAATGTAGTGACTGTTTCCAAACATAATGAAAAATAAGGTGATCAGAAATAATCAGCAAGGATGTCTGAAGAGAAAATCCTGACTGACCAACTTGATAGCCTTGAATGACTCAGTGGATACAGGGAGAGCACTGGATATTGGGTATCTTGAGTTGAGTAAGGCTTTCAGCACTGATTCCTGTAACATCCCCTTTTCCAAACAGATCATGTATGGACTAGGGAAGCAGACAAAGAGGTGGACTGAAAACTGGCCACACTCAAAGCATCATATTCAGCAGCATGAATTCTGGAGTTGAGTCACTGGTGGTGTGGCTCACAGATCTACAGTAGGGCCAACATAGTTTATCATCCACAATAATGGTCCGGACAACGGGAACAAAGTTTCCTCAGCAACTCGGCAAACACATCTGCAGGTGGTGAACAACTCTATTGTGCCTTACTTGCTTGGCTTTTTCTTAAATTTTATTTCTCTTTTTATTATGTCCCTTTTCATTACAATTACTATTAATGATACAATATTTTACTGTATTTCACTTATTGACCTGTTTGTATCTCAAGCTAAAGGTTTTGTCTTTTTCCAATTCCTCTCCTCATCCCACTGTGGGAGATGCTTACGTCACAGAAAGAACTTGGTATTGCAGTAAACCCAAGAACAGAAAATATATGTATTTTACAATGATAAAACACATTTTAATAATAGTATATTTTAATTTATAGTATTATTCATCACTGTACATATATTTCTGTGTGAGAGTGGTGGTAAATTAATTTCTCCATTCAGCTGGACAGACAGACATCAATTAATTCACATTCCTGTAGCACCACAGGAACTATTCTCCTATTTTATATTTTTAAATATAAATGTGAAGAATAAGTGCTCATTAGCTCATTTAAAGTACTTGTTTTATATAGTCATAACTGCAAATTGCCATTCTTTTCAAAATAAATTTCAGAAAATGTAATCCTGTAATATTTTGAAATACGTGCACTAGAACTAGCTTTTGAAACAAGCACCTAGAACTGAGCTTGCAGTAACTGCTGGAGTAAAGTCCTTCGCAAAATCTTATTTCCGCTGTTGCTGTTCATGGGCATGCAACAGATGGATTAAGTTTATTTATTGTAAGTAACACATAGTAATTTTTCTGGTCTGCTTTCTGGATTGCCTTCTTTTAAGTATACAGTGCTCCAGTTGTGTGATGCACATGCAGCTAGTGTTTACAGTTAAAAATTGGAGTAAATACATACTTAAATTCAAAACTGGTTTCACAGCAAAACTGCAGGGTAGAGTTAAAACTATTTATATGGCACATGGACCAGATGCATTAGGATATGTTTAATTTTCCTTATGCATTTTCTAAATTCACAAATTACTAATCAGAAGGTTTCTTTTGGGAAAACTCACAACGGTAATTTCATCTCTCACTATTAAGGTATTGAATTGTATTTTTAAATTAAAACCCATGTGATGTAATCTGTTATCACATGATAGATATAGATATAAAACAGTTCTTACAAACTAATTTATAGGTTTGGGTCCTAATTCTCTGAAGAAAAAGAAGTTTATAAACACCTTTTGAAAGTGGAACTTAGATATTAAACACTTCTGTAAGTTACAGCCAGATTCAGAGCAGGATTTGGTCAAAAGAGGAAGACTGTATTCAAACCAAAGACTGACTTGAATACACACAAACTTTTTTTTCCTGTTTCTCAGCATATTTTGTTCCATGATCTGACATTTCAAGTGTAAATTATTTTGATTTGCCAGAAATCAAAATTATGCCAGAAAGAGCAAACACGTGTACAGTGGAACCTGCAATAGGACATCAGGGTGTAAAGGTGTGATCCCAAGCTCCAAAGTCACTTCAGCAGGACTTTATGCATTATGGAAAATTTATGATATGACATATGTTGAGGCTTTTGAGTATTGCATAAAAATATTAAATATTAATAAGAATCCTATTTACTACAGTGTCAAAGACATACAAGAAATAAAAATTGAAATACCTGGGAAAAATATGTTAAAATACTGTGACTGAAAAAAACAAAACAAAACATAGCAAAGCAAGAAAAGGAAATAAATAATGGATGAATTAGTGGTTCCTCTTGCATTGTTAAAAATGCAACAGAGCATCAAATGACATTAAAAGAGAACCAAACATAAAAGCTTCTTTTTGGAAGAAGTTTCAACATTCTCAGAATAGGTCTTTAATTCAGCAAAAACATAAAAAGAAAAAAACAGACAAAATTGGTTTGGAAGCCTCCTTTTTTCCTTTTGGGTTGACTTTTTATCAGGTTAATAAGCTTGTGGGCTTAAAAAACTTATCCTTGTTCACCTAGGGGTTGAAATAGGTGTGTAGACACTGTATAAACAGAAAGTTAAGCAAATACATAGAAGAAAATCTATACAAAAATTGATATTATATAAAAGCTATTCATCCAGCATGCAGTCCCACAGTACTGTTAACATTTTTCAGTGTGTCTGGTGATATCCAGAGTGACATCTGCTCAGACAGTGACTGATGTCCCTCGGCCCTCTGCTTTCACTTTATTTTATTCTTGTAGCAGAGTTGAGGGGTGTGTTACTGCTTTTATTAAGGTCTCTTGGAGTTTTACCATCTCCTCAGGCCTCACTTTGATAAGAAAAAATTGGGTTCCTGCTGCTGAAACCCAGACCATAAGCAATTTCCAATGTGATCTTTTCCACACAGTCATTTCTCTACCTGGGCACAGGAACAAATGTAGGAACATATAATCCAGTCTCTGTTCTCACTGGTGAATACCTGTGTGACAAATCTTATTAAAAACGATTGATATACCTAAACCAGCACTTTTTCTCATCACCATTATTTCTGTGACAGGGAGGCTTATTGGTCAGACTGACAATTGGAGTGAACATTAGACTTTATTGTCCTTCTGGAAATGAGCAAGGTCTGGGAAGGTGCAGCACTTCAGCCTTTTCTCCTGCCAGCCTGTCAGATGCACCACCCTCTGCCATGCTCTGGAATGATTTGCTGCTGCTACTTAACACATCAGGGCTGAGGCTTTGCTCCTACTCTGGTTCCTCTTTGCTTCTGAGGGAAGGAGTCAGCTGCATAAGTGTGTCTGAGATTGTATTTGCTGCTTGGATACACCATCTGTCCATTAGCTGTATCTCCAGAAAAGATGGCTTGGAAGAAGCCCTGTAGCATGTCCCCCAACCCTCTGCAAATATCTGCAGACATGAGGGTGTCTGAAGTGACCTTACATGTTTATATTTTGGCAAACAAATTACGCTGTGATTGACAAAGTTATTTTTCACTTGGCTCTTCTGAGTCTCCAAGAATGACCTTGCACAGGGAAATTCACTGAGACTCTTTGGTTTTCAGCTGGCTCAGGTGGAGCTGCCTGGAAGGTTATGGTCCCAGGCAGTCTGTGGTTTAGAGAGTAGGGATTAGGACCCACAACAGGAAGAGCAATCTGATAATAGGAGCCTGTGTAGAACTTGGCTCTTTCCTTTCCTTCCTGGGGAGGGGTAACTGCTGGATGGTGAATATTTGAAACCTGAGGGTGTAACAGAAGCTAAAGTTACTTAGAAGCAAGGGATTGCTTATCATTTATCATGAAATCAAGTGGTTGGATATGGCTAGATCCCCATCAAATACAAATGATTTAATTAAATAAAAAGGAATTAATAAACTCCTTGCAACCACAGCAGCTGTGATACCAGGCTGGAAGATCTTTGGCTGTTTTCAGTCTCTCAGGTTTGATCTGCTGTTTAGTTCTGCATCTAAAGAAGAGATGTTTCTAAGAGAGGTAGAAGGACATATCAAATCAGACCATGTAAACAGACATGTTCAAAGGGACAAAGGGGCTCCTGTGGTAGGCAGTGTTGGGTTTAAAACCCTCTGTGTCACCAACACACAGACCTGTACAACCTTACAAAGCATCAACATCTACACTTTCATGGGCTGTAGGTTAACATTCAGGTTTCCTCCATGAACTTGGGAGCTTCTTGCTGATTGATCTCCTTAACTCAGCTGCTGAAACCCTTCAGAAGAGCAACAGAGGCAGGGGATGGGCAAACACCAGAAGTAAAGTGCATTATCCAGCAGGAGTGGAGGACAGTGGTCTGCCAGGAAGATGTGTAGATAAAAAACAACTCTTGCTTTCGTGGGAGAAAGAAAACTCACCTTTAAACATCTCCACTCCTTGAGTGGGGTTGTGCAGAACAGCACTGGAAGAAGTAATTTTGTGATAAATAAACTAAATCTGTTAAACTGTTACATAGAGGAGCTTGTAATTCCTAATATCAAATACAAATATAAAGCATGTTTACTAACAAAAAGAACAACCTTATCTCTTTGCAATGTTAACTAAAAGATATGTTTCATAAGCAGTTTTCATACGTCATTGTAAAGGCCAAAAATGGAAAAAAATATTTCAGCTTACATAAAGAGCAATGGCCATTACTGGCTCAGTGGAAGACAATGATGGGCAGAATTATGTGCCCTGAGGTGAGCCTTTATTTGGCTTTCCCTTCATAGCTCCTCAGGGGGTTCTTTCCTCTGCTTTGTCAGGAGTCAGCTCAATCCAAAACCTTAATACATCCCTTTATGAGGAGCAGCTGGCAGAGCTCATGAGAGGCTGCCAGGGCTTGCCAGGAGTCCATGATTCCTCTAGCTCTCCCTGTCCAGCACTACTGCCACCCTGACATTCCTCAGAGGATTTCTGGTACCCCCCACAGCCCCAGAAGCAACTACCTGAGGATCTAGACAGTCTCAAAGCACACCCAGGAGCTGCTCTGTCTGTTGCCTGTCTCATTTCACACCATTAAAATCAGTTTTTTTGCTTCAACCACCCTTTTAGATCTTGGAGTTCCCCATTTCTGAATATGGGGTAGGGATCTGGCATTTGATGGAGATGCATTCGGACTAAACATTAAGCATGCAGAAGCAAAGCAGAAGGACTTGGATTCCACATGGAATAACTTGCAATCCCAATAGCAGGGACAGGCAAAGGAAGAAGCACCACCTCTGCTTTACAGATGTCAGCTGCAACATAACTGAATAACTGAACTGAAGGCTGATAGGATGGGAAAAGGGTAGGATTGGAAAGGAGCAGAAACCCAGTGAAGAACAGCTTGAAAATATGTTGTGCCAGTCAGTCTGAAATTTATTTCATTGATCTAATGTATTTTTTCTTTTTTATAAATTCAGACAAGATTGCTAAGACAAGATAAAATTAGCATATAACCTTCACATATATATTTATACAATATATCTTATGTGCATAGAAGTATATTAAAAGCTAGTGTTGGACTTCAGAAATACCTTCTACACATCTCTCAATTTTCATTATGCGATTTCAGCCTTTATAGCCCTTTCTCTCTTGTCTCATCTCTGCTTTCAGAAATCAAAATTGGGTGCCTTGGTAGATGAGGGGACAATAGTGGATATTGTCTGTCTAGACTTCAGTCAGGTTTTTGACACTGTTCAGACAGAGAGGAAAGGCTCGGGAGGGATCTCACTGATGTGCACAGACACCTGAAGGGAGAGTGCAAAGAGGGCAGGGCCAGGCTCTTCTCAGTGATGCTCAACAACAGGACCAGAGACAGTGGCCACAAACTGAAACACAAGAGGTTCTCTGAATATCAGGAAATATCTTTTCACTGTGGAGGTGGCTTGGAACTGGCACAGGTTGCCCAAGCAGGTGGTGGAGTCTCCATCCTTTGAGGTAACTAAAAAATACCTGGATGTGGCTCTGGACAAACGCTGTAAGTGCCTTTCTTGAGCAGAGGGGCTGGACCCAAAGGTCCCTTCTAACCACAATCATTCTGTGATAAATTTTGTGAGCCTAAATTTTGATTGAGATTTTTTTACAAACCAGTTTTCAATAGGAGATCTTCCTTTCATAGGTTTTTAAAAACAGAAAATTAAAATGTTGACTTTGGGGGCTTTTCCAGTTTGCCATACCTCTATTTAATAATTCCTACTAATTTCCTCTAGTAAGGTACTTGAAAATTAAATGATTCATAATTTTCAGATTACCAGTCCTTGAAACTTTCAAGATATCAGTTTTCTTTCTCTATGCCGCACAAGGAAAAAAATAAATATCTGAAAACCTCCTCTGGGATAAAACAAATAATTTCCTTCCCACTCCCTATCATTGAGTCCCCAAGTGGGCACCAACAGAATCAACAGATTACCACTCACAATTGCCTTTAGGCAAGGCAATATCCTTCTGGATTTTATTATGCTCTTCATTTTAAGTATAAAGAATTTGTTTTTACACTGATAGAATCTTTCAAAGGCGTAAGCTTTCTGAAGTTCGGTCTCTGTGAAGTTACTAACATTTTTAATTAATGACATGAAGGCACTCAAATCTCTTTTGTGTAATACAGTGAATTTAAATTAGTTAAAACAACAACAAAAAACCTCCAATCTTTCTAATAATTTTTAATTCTCTGATTCCTAAGAATTATTAGCAGACAGTCTGCTATGTGTGATAAAAACTGTGTGATTTTATAACCACCACACATGTCAGGTGGGGCACAATTTCACCTTTCTTCATTGCCAGTGTGATGAGGTCTACTGGATATTACTTCACATATTTTGAATAGGGATGCCAAGTAAAATCCAGTGTACTCTTGAAAGGATAGCATTCAGTCTTCATGGTGAATTTTCTGATGCTGGGACATTCAAATTAGATTTTTCAAGCTATTTTAACTATATTTGACATGTAATATATAATAAAGATGTGAAAAATAGCACAGTGTTAGTTATCTTGTCACAAGGATTGACAAGATCACAAAGCATATTAGCTAAGTGGTGTTTATCTCCCCACCTTTACTCATTGGAAAGGATTGGTAGGGTGTAAACCACACCTAATGTTTGGTTCAGACACCACGAATCAAGGAAAAAGATTTCCCTAATGTGGCCTCTGGCTCAGCAAATAAGGAGAATGCAACAGGCAAAGATGCCCTGGGAGTAAAAGAGTAACAGGTTGATGCAATGCACCCCCTGTCCTTACATCAAACACATTGAATTTAGACTGACTGCCTGTTTAAGAAAGTGCTTGTAGTGCAAAATAAATATTCAAAGTCAGCACTGGATGTGTAAAAAGAGGCCCTGCAAGGTGACTGGACACAGCTTTTCAAGGGAAGAAGTTGGAAAGGTGTTGTCAGTAGTTACATCTGAACAATAAAAAAGTGCCTGAATATTTTTAAAGCCTTACAGGTTCAGGCTTTGGTGGCCCATATGGTCTTCTGCCCCAAAACATTACTGCCTAGTTTGAAATAAAGGGCTATACCCATCTCTCCAGCAGAAATATAAATTGGGTGCTGGGTATGCAATCCAGCTCTTCTGGCAATATACAGAAAACAAAATATCTTACTGAAAGAACTATGTGAGAGGTAGGCACTGGAAACCACCTGTCACAGCACATAGTGCAGAGCAACCCCTGCATCTCTGTAGGACCGAGGAGGAGGACATTTAAGAGTCTCTGGTGTTCAAAACTGGACAGTGAGAAGAAATACAGCCCTGTAAGCCTGCATTTGGTGCCAGGGAAGGCCGTAGAGCAGCTTGAGAGCCATCATGTGGCACACACAGGACAGCCAGGGCATCAGGCCCTAACAGGATGGGTTTGTGGAAGACAGGTTCTGCCTGACCAGCCCATCTCCCCTGTGACAAGTGACCCATTTTGTAGTTCAGGAGACAAGGAGCACCATCCCCCAACACTCTCTTGCTCAAACAGAATTTATTAAAACAAACAAACAATTTTATGAATACATTTACAAAGGGTTCCAGGCTTCCTGGCAGGGGGAATATCACAACTGGGACTATTTGCAGGGGCTGCACAGAAAGCAGGGATCTGAACTCTTGTTTGCCTCCTCAGCCGGGAGGGGAGGTAGCACAGCACATTTTCCTGTCGCTGCTCCCTGTGGCCACAGGGGTGCCTCGCCAGCAGGTCCTCCACAGTGCCCAGCTCTAGTGGAAAAAGTGCACAATGAGTGGTCTCAGGGGCAGGAGCAGCAGGGGCAGCCATGTCCTTGCAACCCTTTGGGCATTCGTCACCACTGCCAGCTCTCATGGCTGAGTGCAGCCCTCAGAAAGCTGTCCTTGGGAAGGGCTTGGCAGATGTCCCAGAGGTCCCTACCTTATCTGGGGGCTTCTCTGGTGGGTCAGAAGAGTCAGGATTATCCTCAGAGTCCTCCTCCTCCTCTATCTGCTCCTGGGCGCTGGTGGAGGTTTCCCACTGGCTGTCATCATCACAGTAAGAGCTGCTGTGCCTGGGCAGCCAGTAGATCCCAAAGAGCACGAGGAGGATTTCAGCACAGACCCAGAACCACCACTCGTGGCAAGCCAAGAGGAGCATCCTTCCTGAGGTGAGCCCATGCTGCTTTTGCATGTTCTGCTCCATCACCATCAGCTGGGTCATCTCCATGACGCGCCCCTTCTCATGCTGCCCCAGGAGATCTTCTGTGACCTTCACTGATGGAAGATCCACACTCATTGTGTATTGGAGGATGCCCATCAGCACCAGGATTCCAGCTCTGGTCTGGAGGAGGAGGAGGGAGAAAGCAGCTCAGCAGGGCTGGGCGGTGGGGATATGGTGGCTGGAGCAGCTGGGGTAGGAAATGTTGGGCCCAGGGATGGGGACAGCCATCCCCACAGCCCTGAGGGCACTTGCCCCAAGAGTGGAACCTCCCCAAGACTTTCTCCGCAGCCCCTGCACCCTCTCCCCAGCCTTAGAAGTTCCCCTGGGTGCTCGTGCTTTTTGTCTGTCCCTCCTTTTTCCCCCAGCCTGTCCCACTCAGTGCTGCCTCAAGCCACACTGCAGCAGTGACACTGCCACACAGGGCATCTGGGGACCTGTCCCCTCTCATCTGAGAGACATCAGAGCCCCACAGCAACACCCTGCCCAGCCAGGCTGGGCTTTGGAAAGAAACCAGAGGGAATTCAGATGGAACCAGAGTTTATGACCTTTGGAAGAAGGGTCAGCCTTTCAGGAGGACTGTACAGCTGTCATCAGGTTGTGCAGGGAGAAAATCAGAAGGGCCAAAGCCCAACTAGAACTAAATCTGGTTATATATTAACTGCCATATAAGAGAATAAAAAATGTTTCTGTGAATTCTTTAGCAACAAAAAGAGGGCTCAGAAGAATCTCCATCCTTTATTGGATGGGAGTGAAATACAAAGAGCTAGAATGAGGAATGGACTGAGATATTTAATACCTTCTTTGCCTCAGTCTTTAGAGTAAGGTCAGTTTTCCTCTGTGTACCCAGGCCCCTGAACTGGAAAACAGAGACAAGGAGCAGGCAGAAAACAACACCTGGGCAGAGGGACCCAAGCAGGATGCAGGCACAGTTAAACTCAGCCCATGCTAGGGGATAGCTGCCCTGCTGTTCACAGACTAACCAGGAGTTATCCCCAGCTGCCCAGTCACTTGTGTGATTTACAATCTTTCTCACCAGCCAAGTTGTCTGGCTGTGCTGTTCCTCACGCTGGGTCAGAACCTCTTCCGTGGCCTTCACTGCCTGGGCATCTGCCCTCAGCCCGTGCTGGAGGATGGCCAGCACCAGCAGGAATTTGGTGAGCTTTCCAGCCATGGCCTGGAGGAGGAGGAGGGACAGAAGGGCTCAGTGGGTCGGGTAGCAGGGAGGGGTGGCTGGGGCGGCGGGGACAGGACATGCAAAGCCCAGGGACAGGGCTCTGGCCCCAGCGGTGGCACCTGCCCTGCCCGGGTGCTCTCCACAGCCCCGCACCCTCTCCCCAGCCCTGGCTGCTCCCCGGGCGCTGCTGCCCGGGGCTGGCCCTGGCTGAGCCCAGCCCTGCCCCTGCCAGCCGCACCCACCGCTGCCGGAGCCGCTCTGTGCCCCGGTCCCGCGGTGAGCACGGCCCGGTCCGCGTCCCCTGCAATGTCACAGACACAGCGGCCCTCGGGGGACTCGGGTGGAGCCCTCGTGGAACCCTCATGGAACCCTCATGGAACCCTCATGGAACCAGAGAGTTTAGGACCCTTGGAAGAAGGGGCAGGAGGCCTACACAGCTTTCAAGGGGTTGTGCAGGGAGGAAATCAGAAAGGCCAAAGCTTGGCTGGAAGTTAATTTACCCAGTGCTGTAAAAGACAATAAAAAATGTTTCCATAGGTGCATTAGCAACAAAAGGGGGGCTCAGGACAATCTCCAGCCTTTACTGGAGTTCAGGGGGGTAACACAGTGACAGAGGAGAGGAAGAGGCTGAGGTACTTAATGTAAGGCCTGTTTGAGGGACCCAACCTCCTCCCATGACAAGATGACCCACTTAGTACATGAGCAAGGGACTGTGGCTCTTGTTTTCCAGGAGTTTAATACAGCCTTTGATGCTATTTCACACAGCTTTCTCCTGGAGAAAGTGGCTGCTCATGGCTTTGACGTGGCCATGTTTGGGTACAGAGCTGTCTGTGGGGCTGGCCCAGAGTGATGGGGAATGGAGTTAGATCCAGCAGGCAGCCAGCCATGGGTGGGGCTCCCCAGGTCTCAGTACTGGGGCCTGTCCTGTTTGATACCTGTATCAACAATCATGAAAAGGGGGTCAGGGATAGATGTGGCAGTTTGCAGATGACACCAAGCTGGCAGGAATGTTGGTCTGCTTCAGGAAGGTTCTGCAGGAGGGTCTGGAGGGTCTGGATTGATGGGCCAAAGCCAAAGGTATGAGATTTAAGACCAAGTGCCAGGTCCTACACTTGGGTCACAGAAACTTTAGGCAATGCACCAGGCTTGGGGCAGAGTGGCTGGAAAGCTGCCTGGTGGAAAAGGATGGGGAAAAGCTGGGGGCTGGAAAGCTGCCTGGTGGAAAAGCTGGGGGTGGTGGTGGACAGGAGCTGAGCCAGAGTGTGCCCAGGTATCCAAAAGCCAGTGGAGTCCTGGCTTATATCAGGGGTAGTGGGACTTGAGGCTTATATCAGGGCCAGCAGGACTTGAGAAGTACATCAAGACCTCTGGAATCACTTTATTCAAGGCAGGAGGCACTCCATAAAGGCTTAAATTATCTGCAGACTGCTCAGGTATACTGAAACATACGGTGGTGGGACTGCTCCGTCAGGTTGTTCTGCATGCTTATACTTTTGTGTCTCTTTCCAGCTGTTCCTAAATATTCGTATTGTAAGTCTAGAACAGATCAAGGACTGCTGGTCACTTTAAAAGAGAAAGCAATGAGATCAGCCTGCCCTTTACATAAAACCATAGCAGCTAGATCAGGTCAGTGAACTATTTTAATAACATAAGTCATTTTAAGCTTAGATCTTAAAAATTCTAAGAAAGTCAGCCTATTAAATTCCATGGGAAACTGAAAACCTGAAGTGAACTAAGGGAGAAGTGGGACCAGCTCCTGGACAGGCTGCAGAACCATAGGCATTGCTAACCCTGCCATTACAGAGTCCTGCCTCAGGAACTGCTAGAGTCATTCCCAGCTGGTCTTTTGTATGTATTTGAGTAGAGCATGGCAATGGAAACTAATGTAGTGGGTGTCACAATGCCTTCCAGGATCTGCAGGCAGCCTGTGCAGAAATTTTGACACAGCTCTGTCATTTCAGAGCTGAACATTCTCCTTTAATGACACTCCCACTGCAGTTTGTATCTTGCAAAAGAAGCCACAAATATCAACACTTACAGATACGCTATGTGGCTACTAAATTCTGGAAAGAAAATCTGGTTCCTGTCTGTCCAGACAACATGGGAGTCCTGAACATTTCAAAGAGGAAAAACAGTCCTTCTCGGAATCTGCAGTTGAAGATGAGCAACAACTGCAGGACATCATCAGGTAAAAGCAAACAGGACCTGTAGTGATAGGTCAGGGAGTAATGGGTTCAACTGGGAGAGGAGAAATTTACATGGTATATGGAAGAAACTGTACTGTGAGGGTTGTGAAGCACTGGCACAGCTTTCCCAGAAAAACTGTAGATGCCCCATCCCTGGAAGTGTCCAAGGCCATGCTGGATGGGGCTCTGAGCAACCTGGTCTGGTGGAAGGTGTCCCTGGCAATGGCATGGGGTTGGATGGTCTTTAAGGTCCCTTCCAACTCAAACCATTCTATAATTCTATGAAAAGAAAGAGGTAGACAGTGTCCAATGGCTATCACACCTTTATCTAGGAACCAGATCAGACCAAGAACTTACACTTTTGACCTGTAACCCTCATCCTTATCTCCAGGGTCAAACCAAAATATTTACAATTCTATGGCCCATTATACTGAAAAATGAGCTATTACCAAATGGGATATCCATTTTGAAACTACCAAAATGGACTTGCAGGATGCCTATTAAAAATAGTTTAATTACTTTTTTCAATCCAACAGCCACGATCCAACCCATGCTAGATATTTAAATCTCTAACCAAGGTGCAAAAGCTTC
Source organism: Prinia subflava (assembly GCF_021018805.1). Classification (NCBI taxonomy): domain Eukaryota; kingdom Metazoa; phylum Chordata; class Aves; order Passeriformes; family Cisticolidae; genus Prinia; species Prinia subflava. The sequence goes on along the minus strand of NC_086249.1, from coordinate 100,713,053 downwards.
CTCTAAGTTTATAACTGCAACAACCAAAGACGTTACTTCACATGAACAAAAGTGCTTCCCATAGTGCAATACACTAAGAGAGTATTCCTTTGGAACCATAGAAACCGAAAGAGAAGAGGAATGGGAATGTTCCATAAAACAAACCTAGCAAGTCCACTTGCTAGGGCTACTCTCCTGCCCTGACACCAAGTGAAATTGAGGGGGAATTTCTGCAGGGTTTTTATTTTTCACCAACACCATGTGCGAGTAACACAGAAAATTGTATTACCCTGGCGTATGCAGTGTATTTTGTCACCAAAATGTGGTTGGTACAAAATCATCGGAGTACTCTATTGTCAGATCAACTGTCAGAAGTCATCCAGGAATAAATAATTCTCTCTTTTTTTTCTACTTAAAACACATGGTTTGTGAGCAGGGAAAGCCAACAAACTATCATATTCTACACACCTACATATCAGATGACTGGGATTTTTCAACAAAACTCTACTTTTACTACTTGGCAATTTATTAACTTGAGTTTTAGAGCCTGCTGCCTGTATGTACTATGTTCCTGCAATATTAGCTACTTTTCCAAATAACTTGATTTGTTAAAAACTCATTTTTCTCAAAACTGCTGCAAAACCAAAACAAGTTGAGAAGAGGCAGGAAGAGAGAAGCTCTCCAGGCATTAGATAATTTCTGCCTTATCTCATTAGTATTTCAGAGAGGGTTTACAACTCCTTTTGGATCTCATCCTTGTCTTTCTCTAGGCTCTCACCGCTGTGTAGGACATGGCTCTGGGATGTTGAGAAGTCATACACTGTTGTAGCAGCAAATTATTTTCAGCCTCCTTTTTAAGCTTGTGTAACTGTGCTTACTGCCTGTGTCTCTGCTCCCTCTTTCTCCCATTACTTTTAGATCCCTTGTTCCATAGTCACCGTAACAGAACTGGATAGATCTCATTGACACAAAGTTCCCAAAAACTTTTAAAAACAGGTGGGCCAAGAGGGGAGACAGAATGAACTCAACCTTTTTTGGGCATCAGAGAATCCACTGTGAGCTCAGGTCTGAGTCTTAGTTACAAGCACATACCTGTGTTTACAAAGAGCAGCAGATTTTAGGGGCATTAGAGTAACCTTTTCTTTTCTGGTGAAGAATATGTTGCAATTTCACAAGTAAGAATCACAGAATTACAGACTCAGTCAGGATGGAAATGAACTTTAGGATAGCCAAGTCCATCCATTATCCCAGCACTGGCAAGTCCACCACTAACCGTATCCCTAAGCTCCACATCTATATATGTTTTAAATAGCTCCAGGGAAGCTGGCTCCACCACTTCCCTGGGCAGCCTGTCCCAATGCTTTTAACAACCTTTTTGGTGAAAAGATATCTCCTAACATCCAATATAAACCTCTCCTGGAACAACTTCAGGCCATTATCTCTTGTCCTATCACTTGTTACTTGGGAGACGAAAGTGACCCCAGCCTATCCAGATACCCCTGCAGAACCTTCCTGCCCTGAGAAGATCAACAGTCCTGCCCAACTTGGTGTCATCTGCAAACTGACTGAGGGTGCACTTGATCCCCTTTTCCAGATTGCTGATAAAGATATTAAACAGGACTGGCCGCAATACTGAACCCTGGGGAACCCCACTGGTGACTGGCCACCAACTGGATTTCACTTCCTGCACCACCAGTCTTTGGCCCGGCCATCCACCCAGTTTTTACCCAGCAAACTGTGCTCCCATCCAAGGTAAAATATATTTATATCTTTTACACACACACACATTCCCCATATAATTACCCCAAGAAGGATGCAAGTGTCCATGTACATTATGTACTTCTGGTGCAGAGTATAAAATAACTAAATGGTCTTCAAAAAGTCAAGATGGACCATAGCAGAACTCCCAGAGCTGATTTCATCACAGTAAAAAGGTAATGGAAAGAGATGAAGATATCAATATTTGCAGAATAGTTTTGCCATTTCTAAAATTACATTGATTCCTCCTACTATTTTTTTTTAACGACATGTACAAGTTTTTCTTGGTCATCTTGAACTGAATTTCATCTTCACTTACAGAACTAGCAGTAATGACTATAGTTGTATATCTTGGGCCAGGCCCTCAGAGTAAATCAGGGTAGATCTTGTGACTAGACCAGGCCTGAGAAACTTTGTAGATATTGTAGTCCTGTACTTTCTTGTGATCACAGTGGTATTAGCACATATTTTCCTGCTCATATTTATGTTTTGTGGAATCACTGGTCTACTGAGTTTTGTTTGCAGCTTTGTTCTTGTTGAGGGCTTTTTTGACAGCTAAATTGTATTGTGCTATTTACTAAGCACCAATTATTATCTTCTGACTTCTTTTCCCAGGCTAAAAAAAAGGAGTGACTATCTTGGAAACCCATCAGTGAAAATTGTCTGGGAAAGATCAGTAGCACATAATATCCTGGAAAAGGCATTACCCCTACACAACATGCACAGGACTGCCCTGCTGGTAGGGCTGTGCCATGTACAGAGGCCGTAAGGAGCAGGAAACCTCAGGGCTGTCACTGCAGTGTCATAACCACCCGATTGTCTCCTCACGAGAAGGCCTGAAGGCTTACTTTGATTCTCACTTGTGAATGTTTAATGCCAGCTGCAGATGATTAATCCTTAAATGTGGATATTAAGATCCACCTTCTGTTTCCTAAATAGCTTTAAGAACTCACGCAATTCTTCAAACGTATCTGTTTCAGAGCTTAGTTTTGCACGAGCTTTAGTCAAGTTTCCATCTTCAGACTATAATTACTTCCATTAACTTGGGAATTCAAGTAAAGTTCAGTGTGGCCCTTCAGATTTCCAGGCCAGCGTCTGATCTGTTTGTGGAGGTTTATTGTTTGTTCCTAATCTCTGTCCCACCAGAGTGTGGCTTTCTGTGACAGGCTAAAAATTATCCTCTCCCAGCTGTAACAAAATTCCTCGCCAGTATCCCAGAGGATCTCAGGAACCTTCTTGAAGATGACAGTAGGTGCAAAATAAAACTCTTTAAAGGGGGAAGCAGCACTTAATTCACACATAATAAGGAGTGTTCAACTGACTCTATCAAGTCTTATTTGCTGAGCCTTGTCCTTTAACTAGTCAATATTTGCAAAGTGTAAGCCTGCCCTTCTCAAACTTTATCTACAGGTTTTATAAACTATTTAAGGTTCATGAGTCTTAAGCCTATGATACATTTTCTTCACGGGCTTTCTGGAATTTTCTGGAATGTGTTATAGCACACACTGACATCAGAGAAGGCAAAATATTCCTCTGCTAGCACCAAGTGGGCAGGCTCTGAATCTAAAGGTGCTAATAAATGCATAAGCCATTTAACCACTCAGGATGTGGTATCTTGAAAAAGGTCACCTTTCATGATGAAGACATCTTTGTGGCTTTCCAGGATCTCAATTTCACAAATACAACCACCAGAAAGGAAAAATTAGGTTGAAAGTATGGTTTTCATACAGTTCATTGAAGCTGTTTTTCTGGTTTTGTTAGATTGCAAGTCTCATGTGCTGCATAGAACACAGTCAGCTGCATAATGTAGCTTCTATATGTTATTGCACACACTAACATTATATGTAATGCAATAATGAATACATGCCATAAATAATTCTGATTCCATTTGTCACTGTAATATGACTTTATTGTACACTTAAAATAATACTAGTTACTTGTGGTTTATACACATCTAGAAGTGGGAAGAAGGTACCATATGATGATAAATTGCTGATAGTGAATAACATAGAGATAAACAACTAGAGAACTCCTTAAAATAATCTGCAAATAATTTAAGTATTGTAAGGTAGGAAGGGAACATGCACCAAAAATAATGACAGATTTGAGGCAGTGGAAAACAAATCATTCCTCATCTAAAGGTGTGAAAAAACCTAAAAGAGCTCTAGAAATTACACTGGCAATATCCCTGAGAGAAAATATTAAGGAAAAGGAAACAAACTTGGCAGAGGATGTGTAAAAACATGTTTTATTCAAACAACAGAAAAAATGGTCAAGCTTTTTGTACACAAATTATACTTCAAGAGCAGCCTAATGACTAGTATTACAGGCAGTATTACAAGTTCTCAGAGAAATACTTAACTATGAAGGAAGAAAGGAATATCACAAGTTCAGCCATTCGTGGCAGTGTAGCTGAAGCTGGATGTCTGAACTGTGTAAACAAGCTCCTTACATTTTTTCACTGATTGCAGAAATTTTACATCATGCAGCTGTGACTCCCTTCCAGAAAATGTCTCCTAATCAGCTCGTGTATATTTTTAAACTGTACGTTATATGGGCAATGAAACAGAGGAAAGGCAAATTAACAATGAATAAATCTCTTTCACCCATCACTTACCCTAACAGTTACTATGTTCTCTCTCACACAGATACACATACTCTTTCCTCTTACTCACATGGCTCCCTGAGAAAGAGAAATTAAGACCCCTTTCATAACTCTCCTTAATTTTGTTTGCAACCAAAATTGAATTGAATGCACAAAATCCAATCACATTTCGAAACTGAAGTCACCTGCTCCATCTTTGTCCCAGCTACCTGTGTGTTGCCACTGAATATCCAGCAGACCACACAGAAATCCTGGAAAGGGAGGGCAATTTCTGAAGCATTGTGTTATGTATCAGGAGCATTCCCTATTCAAAAAATAACCAAAAAAACTACCTTACTGCTGCAAAAAACTGGCAGAAGCAGAACTCCTTAAGCTGATGTAAATCGCTGTTGTGTTTCCACAGCAAGAAAGGTATTTCCCTGTAGTTCCTCCATTTGTCAGAAAGCACTTCCAAGTGATATTAAGGAACATTAAAACTAATCAAGAATGTCCTTTTTCTGGAACATCCAAATAAATAAATAAATAAATAAATAAGTATCCATCTTAAGCATCTGCTCTGCTTTTTCAAGGACATTCATTTACATGGGATTCCCCATCTTCAGCTTCTCCTTGCAGCTCCTTTTCCCAGCCCTCTCCCCAGCTTTGGAACAGGAGGAAATTTTCTCACTCAGAAAGGTTCTATCTCACATCCATTTGAAACCAGCAGGTGCAGGCATCAGCTCCTGGTCTAGTAGAGCAGAGTCTTTCTTCATTGTGCCCTACGTTACCCCAAAAAAAATCTCACAGGGAGGACAAGTGGCCTTCCCTTTGGGTATTCAGGATATTCAGGAAATTTGAGAAGTGAGGTTTTTTTCCCGTCTGGGGACTTACACAAATCTGCTTGAAGGCTGAAGTCCAAGCCTCCCTTGTAGGTGCCCTTTCTTGAGTTTTCATCCATCTGGGAGGGCAGGAAGAGGCATTTTCTTTGCAGCTGCTCCCCATGAATCAGCTGGCAGCCTCAGTGCCTGTATTCTTCCTCCAGGACTTTTAGGACATGGCATCCACAGCACGGCAAATTTCTAATCACTCAGAGAAATCTGAAGCTTTGTTCCCAGTCAACAGCCTGTCCTCTGACAGCAAGAAGCCAGGTTTCTGCACTTTTGTTGCATATTTACTGTAGGTCACTGCTTGTAATTTCCTACTCCCAGGGCTCAGGCTTTGGTCCTCCACGATGTCTTGCTTTTCTCACACTTCACTGGCCTTCTGTGTTTTACATTAGGCAATCAGCAGGATGACAAATATGACAGCAGCCTCCAGTTCAGCCTCCTGAGTGTTCTCAGCCAATATGCCAAAAATATAATGGCTTCTCTTTTTTTGTTGTTTTTAATAATGTTCTCTGGATGGCGGCTATAGGCATCTGTTGAGCTTGCCATATGCTGCACATTTCCATATAGAAAGATGATGATGCTAATACAATAATTATTTCAATAGCACTTGTTCATGGTTTAAAGGGAGTGTTTGATGTGCACATACTAAGTCCAGACCTGCAGCTATTACACCCAATTAAAGCATCCTGCACTTGGGCACAGAGGACAGTTAGCACACAGGCACAGCAGATTTATTTGTGTTTTCAGTCTGGTCATAAAATTGAATCACTGTTTGTCTCCAGCTTAACCCCCTTACTATTGAGTGGCTGGAGCAAAACTACAGATGAATCTAATAGACTCAATCTCTTCATTGAAGAGATTGTGCCTGTCCCAGCTAAATTAGACAGTGCCATTTTCTGTCTCTGGCAGTAGCATGCACTGCTGAGCGTCTCAGGGATGTCAGAGCACTGGTAGCCTTGTACCTGCCCCATGAAGCTGCAGATATAAACACTGGCCTCTGGCTGAGGTCTCTGGGGCAAGAGCATCTCTTTGGCCCATGCTGTCATTGTGACCAGCACAGCAAAGCTTAACCCAGGACTCTCAAGCCATGCCAAGGTGAAAGCTGGATACAGCAATGTGGAAGAAATACAACATTAACTTTTCAAGCAATACTGCCTGTTTCCTTGTAAAATTTTAAAATTTACAATTCATAAAAGCTCTAATATGTAGCCTTGAATACACCTTTGCCTGTCAGCCCTGCCCCAAGAAGTCTTTCCATGCTGACTTTGGCCCTCCTCTGTCTTTGTGGACCTGCCTGACATTCACTGGATCTGACCTGTGGATTGACCTCCTGGTTTGACCTCCACCCTGTCCTATCCCATGGCCTTGCATGGAAACTTGGTTGAACCTGTGATATCATGACCTCCTCTGCTCCCTTGCAGGGGGGATGAGATGGGCTCTGGCTGGTGAGGCCCTGTGAACCCCTGAAGAGACCCCTGGGTTCTCTGCTTCCAGGGAGCTGCTGGCCCTTGCTCACATGAACATCATCCCTTTCTGAAGCAGCACACAAGTATTTCCTTGGTGAGTAAATAAAAAAGCAGAATTGCTTTTGGGGTTGAAGTCACACATAACCCTAAAGTAAGGAGAGTGAGAAAAAGCCACAAACTGGAACTTAAAAGGGAAGTGCTGCCAAGCATGGAGCTCATCTGCAAGCTTCCCAGAGCACTGACTTCAGAGCAGATGACTTCACCTCGTTAGCAAAAGTGTCCAAGGCAAGCTTCTTCAGAGTCAATCATCAAAACCAGAAAATATTTGTCACTTGGTATTTGCACTCTTTCATGAATCTTCCTGGCTCTGAAATTGGGCAGCACTTAAAGGAATCAGGCAGCAATACTGGAGAATGAAGCCCCTTGTTGTGTGCCTTAATCCCATTAGGCGGAACGATGAAATCTGTAGCTGATCTGCAGCAGGATTTTAGCTGCATAAAGAGTTGGTTTGTTTTGATTTTCCCACGTTACCACTGTGTAATCCCCTGTAGTCTCTGCAGAATGATTTGAAGTCTGTTGTTTCCTCTCCAGCATTTGGGGCCAGGAGTTACATTAATGAAAAATGAAACTCATATCTTCAGTCATGGAAGGTCACTGCCACCTGATGCTTCATGTGATTTCTTCAAAATAAAATGATTCAGGCTGCATTCCAGCCACCTCTAGCATACACAATAGGGGGGAAGTTAAATTTTAAGAGAACACTCTTAAGGTGTAATTTTCACACCTTAAAAGGGAATTCTGGCAACTAATAACAAGTTGCCCTTTTAAGCTAAAAAAGCTTTGCAGGATTTTCAATCAGACATATTGTAATAAAGCATAGACAGACCTATAGGGATATTTAGCTATTGACTGGTTAGTTGCTGCATTCACATGAGTAACTAGGACTCTGTTTGTTGCTAATATTATGAAAGCTAATATGGAAAAGCACACTAACTTTGAGTTGTTAAGTAATTTGGAGATTCGCTGTCCAGTCAATGCATTGATTTGGATGTAAATTGCTCATAGTTTGGTGTTCTTATTAGAGTTGCAGTGTTTAGAACAAAAATATTAATATGTTCACTAAATATTGCAAGTTAAGTTACTGAGCACTGTGTTTATTTATCTTTCTTTAGTATGTTGCATTTAAAATTGCTCAATAGTTGAGGTTATGAAGTGGGCATTTTGCATATTTTTTGTTCTGTATATTAAGGCATGGCTCAGTTTTATAATGCTGAACTTCCAAAGGTACTGCAGTCTCACAATGGCTTCAAAGGCTTTTATGAGTTCTCGACACCTCTGAAAATCTGTTCATCCTGAATGTCTGCAACTACATTTTAATCAGCTACTTTGGCCTTCATGGTCACTGCACACACCACTTTATCCCTCTCTCAGGGGAACCACTTAGAGGTGTCTCCTGACTCCTTATCTCTGAGGCAAAAAGGGATTACAGTGAGATCACCCACCCTCACTTTTTCCTCCTAATATTTCAGTATTTTGCAGAAAAGGGAAAAGATTTTCAATGCCAAGTTTTCCTGCAGGCCCTGCTGCCAGAGAGGATGCATTTTTTTTCTCTGAGATAGGATAAATTCTCCTTTCCAGTTCCTCACTTGTGCTTCCAGGCATGCAGTAACCATCTGCCCGAGTGCAGCCCTACAGCAGCAAACCTGTACAATGCAAAGTGGAAATGCAGCCAAGCCTCACAAAGATGGAAGTAAAAGGCCTTCTCCCTAGTGACAGTCTGTCATAGTAGCCAGTGTAATTTGTCCCCTTGTATCCTCATGTATAAAATGGGTATAAACTCCATTCTCAAGATCTCAATTACACACATGTATTTGGATTTCCCCAAAGTGACCCATTCTTTTCTTGTCCAGGCAGGGTGCATTTCTCAGTTGTTGATATTGAGTGTAAAGGTATTCCTTAAGAGCTGAAAACATTTCATGAGCATGTCTTTACCAATCTCTTTTTGTAGATATTTACGTGGATCTCTACTTCACTTGCTTCAATTAGTTTTAATCAGAGGATTAGGTACTGTATTTCTAAAATGCTTCTACAAGACTAGATGATGAAACAGCAAGATAGAGGAAGAAAAATAAAGAGATCCCAGAGCTCACATAGAGGTAATTCTGCCACAGGTGCATTAGGCACAGTTTTGGTTAGATACAGCAAAATCAGATCTCCAAGATGACCAAACACTCTGGAGAGGGCTCAGACTGTTTGGGCTGTTTTAGTGGTTTTGCCAATACATAGGTTCAATGGTACAGTGGAAATATCAGAAGAATGCCAGTTAAGCCACAGTTGGTTATAAAGTGCTTTGATGGGATTCTGCATTAGGATCAACTTTCTGAAAATAACTCCAGCTGCAGCTCTACAGACTACAGACACTCACTGGGCTGGGAAGGGCATTTCCCTCAACAGCAAAGTTCTGGCTGGGCTGCAGGCACACAGCACACACACCACTGTGAAGCTGCTGGAGAAGATTGGTTTGAGAGGCTTGCTTCATCCAGATTGACCTAGAAAATTAGGATAATCATGTACATCCGTTGTTTGCCCAGTTAAGGATCCTTTGGCCTCCCTGCTACCTGTTAGCTCTGTGCAAGGCATGTCTGCACTGGCACTGACTCAAGGAGGGAGAAGGCAGACATTCATTAAAAAATAACTTAGACTCACTTTAAATTCAGCTCATACTTCCAGAGTAAGGTCCTGAGTTGGAAATACAGAATCAGCACTTGTGACACAAAATCAAGGAGATTTATTTTCCATGAGGAGCAGAGATGATTTTCACTTCTTCCCTGTGTCTATCAATCTCAAATTGTCTGAGACTCCCCAGTCCAGTAACTGATCAGGCTCAGAAGTGGCTCATTTTTCTGTAGGCCCATAGGTACATACAGAGCAGCACTCTCAATTTCATATAAGAGGTATTTTAAGCAGCATTTAAAGAAATTCATGAGTCACCAAGTGACACCCTTTGAACAATGAGAGCTTTATTCACCAGAAATGTGAAAATGTGGCCAAAGCTCATAAAATACACTCCGCAGAAATCATCTGAAAAGGCAATAAAATACCTCTGCAATACATTTATTTTCTTGACTGTCTTTGTCTGTACATGCTTCAAAACAAAGGAGTCTTTTTTCATGCAGTTTTACACCGTTTTGGTCTCTGTGTCTGATTGGCCTCTCAACTGATGGACTTTGAGCTTTTTGGGTTTGGTCCAATCTTTTAGAGAGATATGTTGACATGATGTCTGATATGGGCCTGGACTCCCAACTCCCACCGTATTTCATGCTGCTTTGAAGTCAAGGTTCTGATTCAAGTCCATCTCTAAAAAGAGCTTATTAAAATTTGCAAGCACAGTGCATTTTTTAGTTGTTAGTCCTGTTTGGTTTTGTATGAAACTTCTCTCCCCTAAAACTCCCAAATAAGGTTTGCTAAAAAATTCAGCCAGTGCATAATTCTTTCCCAAGTCCTGGAGACCATAAGTGGGAGTTATGCTGTAACCACCAAAAGGGTAATGGGGCACTGTTATAATACATGTTTTCATTGTGGCAACAAGGAGAAACCATGGTTTAGTGATTTCACAATCTTGCAGTGATGTCAGACACACAGATTACCATGCAAGATATCCCACAAAATCCTGAAAGGAGCCTGAATTCAGACTCAGGTCAAATTTCAATTAGATGAGCCAGATGGAAAAATCAAAGAAGATTAAAAAAGGGAGGTTGGGAGTCAGGAGAAGGAGCAGAGGGACAGGATGCCAGCATATTTCCTCCTAAATTGTGTCAGTTTGATTTCTACCAGACAAAAGGTGAGTTTGTTATTGCATTTTCTAATGTCCCAAGCTTTGGGACATTTGTCTTTGCAATTTCTCTGTATTTGTCAGCACACTATCAGCAGAGTTGCCCCAATAGCCTGTGTCTGGAAGCCAGCTGGCTCTGCTCCTGAGAGGAGACACATCCCTCACATCTCCAGGCACTCCCAAGCCACTGCAATCTTTCCTAACATTGGGGAGTTTTTTCCCCTGTTAGGGTCATATAGATATCCCATTTGTTTGTTGAGCATCTTCCAGGATGAAGAGGCACAAAATAGAAGGATAAAGGACAAGATTCTGACACCTTTAAATTCTGTGGGCAGGACGCCACTGACTTCAGTGGAGCCAGCATTTTAGCCAGAGCTTTCCTCCAAAATCAGCACTTGTGTCACATCTTTAACATGGACATTACAGAGAAAAATCAAAAGGAGGGACCTGCTCTTCCCTCAGCAGAGGTCCCTTCTTGAACAAATTACAGGAGGGAAATTCCTGCTTGTCCAAGGCTGTTATCCAGGAAGGCCCCTGACCCCAGAGCTGACTGAAGCACAGCTCAGAAATGCAATTACCAGCACTGATCAGTGGTGGGGTCACCAGGAGCTGTTTCAGGGCCTGGGCAGGGACAGCTCTGCAGCCCTCCCTGTCCCTGGCAGCCTCCAGGCAGAGCCTCACACCAGCCCTGACTGACCCCATGGCTCTGGCTCTGAGGGATCACAGCAGCAGGGAATATCCACAGGTCCCAGGAACCACTGCAGCAGAGGACAATCTTCCTCATGGCCCCCCCACCATGAAGACACAGCAGAAGTTTTCATCCTGGATGTAACCAGTGACTGTCACAAACCACCCAAAGGGCTTTAAAATATTAAGCACCTGTACAGCGGGGCAGAATGAAACTCAAAAAGCAGAGACTTTACACTTTAGGAGATGTTTGATTTGACTTCAAAACCTCTAGCCCATCTTCAGCATCACTCAGCAAGCTTTTGAATGTTCCCACAAAGCAAAGCCGCAAGCCAGAGAACCAAACCAGCCAAATGCATTAACTTAGGAGCAGCAGCAAGTGCCATAAGAGAATGTACACATGTTAAACAACACGCACCACTAAATGCACAAATAGCTTTTATCCTATTTGCTGTATCTCATGCACACGAAGTGTCTGCTTATTTGTTGCCTGGCTTAGATTCTGCTTGGTTTTGTTTTTATAAAGGATTAAAAACAAATTCTTACTTTAGCTCACTGAAGGAATAGATTAATCACCATCGACAGCCCACTCCACCTTTGATCACAGCCACAAGACTCAGAAGATTCACTACAACCCCCCTGCCAATGACACTGCATTTCATATTAGCAATCTGGTGTGAAGAAATATAATATACCCCCAATTTAAAGCTGCTCTCAAGACTCAAAACATAATGGATGTGGTATTTTATGGTTCATGGAATATTGAAAACAGATATTTTAATTTGTGAAATTAATTGCAAAACTACTTTATGATCAGTATGGTTTCAAACTTTACTTATGTTAGAGAGGCCTTCACTCCTCCTTTCAGCGTTTTTGCAGTTTGAGTTAAATTTTTTCCAAGAACCAGGTGTCCAACTCCCACTCTTCTGAAGTCTCCTGATCACCATATAATACCTGGCTATAGGATTAGCCCTACAGATAATCAGGCATTTCCCCTAGAACTTTATTCCCATTAATCTTTATGGCAAAGGGCTATCTCCTGCAGAGTGCTCAATTTGATCTGACAGCTCTTTTGCAAACATTTTTTGTGAAGTGGCAGGAACAAGAAAGGGAAAAGAGCGTGATTGCCACTGTCTCCTCTAACACCAGTAAGAGCACCAAGTGAAACTTGCAGATAGCAGGTTCATACAGGAAACCAGAGCTGGCAGTTCAGAGTGCACTTGTACCATAAGTATGCTGATCCTAAAGAAAAAAAAAAAAAAGCCTATGTTAATAGCAGGTTGTCTTTCCCATGAACCTTAGTAGGTGATAGGGGAAAAGTTACTAGAATCTATTCCTGATTTAACAGTTTTTCATGGAGGTCTGGGCAAAAGGTAAAAAAAAGGATGACTCTACATGATTAAGTATATTTGCTTTAAGAATATTTTAAGAGGTTAGGGCTCACCTTAGTTTCTTGCATTTTATATCTGAACACTTTAATTACCTTTCTATTATATTTGCTCAATAATTTTTACATTAACCTTTAATTATATTTTTTATTGCATGGGACTAGGATCAAATTTAGATGAACTGCTTTAAATCGGAAGGATTATAAATTCTGGCATATGGCTGGAACATTAAACTGAGCACTGTTCCTTTAATATAGAAAAATTCTGCCCAGAAAAATCTATAAAATGCCAAGAGAGCCTTTTCTCAAGACAGCCTGTGAGTGCTTATAGGAGTCAGCAAGAAGGAGGACAGTGGAAGCTAATCAACACATCACCGAGTGTTTTGACCACTTTATTTTAACTGCCCAGGTTTGCCACGTTTTTCCCTGCTCCTCTTAGGGGAAATCAAAGCCCAAGATAAATTCCAGTCTTTTTAACGAGATGGATGGTAAATCTTCAAATACAGGTTTTGCTTTTGTGATATGCTGATAAACATGTGCTGCCTGTATCCAGTGAAGCTGCCCCATCAGAGTGAGATGTCAGAGAGGAAACGCTTTGCAGCACATTGGATGTAAACTACAACAATTTCACAGCGCCAAGAGCTCTTAAAAGTTTCATGACTAGTTAGAAGTCTTATTAATTAAACATGAGCCATATTATTGCAGCTCTTGTACCAATTAAGCACTGAATTGGTGCCCTGCAATACAGAGTGACAATGCTGTTGTCCTTTGGATCTTACATCAATGTTTTGACTTATTAGTTTGGGTGTTTAATCCAGATTTTCAAACATGGAATTAATAAAAACTGAAGGCTTCCATTATGTAGCCATAGCAGTGGCCAAACTTAGTAATTCAATCACTTCTCATGGGCTTGTACTAATTATTTCAATTCAGTTTTATTTAAGTGCCTTTGAAACATTTTGATTCAGAAGGGAAAAAAATAAAACAACACAACAAAAGAAGAACTTTATATTCACCTCAGTAATCCATTAAACTCTGAATTTGACCAGCATTTTAACTGCCTGCTTTGAAATTAGCAACTTTTCATTTTCAACTTTACCCCAGATTCTTCTACAAGGCATTTGATGTTTTCTTCTCCCTGGGCAGGTAATGGGTTGGACATAAGATATTTGATCACTGATACAATAATAGCTTTAGTTTCAGCTGAATACATAAACTGGGGGGGGGGGGGGGGGGGGGGGGGGGAGAAAAGTGCAGTTATTATTGTGTAGGCTCATATAATTAAAATTCCACAAGTAGCTCCTGGGTTCTAGGTAGGAGAAGCTTCCATAAACCTGATCTGGTATTTTCTGCCTGAAGCTATGACAATTTTTCTATTTAGATAGAAAATAATTTCTTTTCCAGTGAATTTGCTTTCAATATCTTTCATTGCTGCCACAACAGAGCCACCTGGTTTTTCTGTGTGAGATAGGAAAGGCGTGGCAGGCAGTGCTAGAGGGATGCTCATGAAAGCTGTAGTGCTATGAAGACCCATGACAGTCACACACCAATAAGATTTTCTGAATGACTCTGAGAGCAGGGAAGAGTCAAAGTTAGAGAATTAAGTTTGGTGTGTTTTGTGCTCCTAACCCAGCACAACACACTGCATGGGTGACAGCCAGGGACAATAAAGGGAAATAAAGAAAAATTAAAATAGCCAAAACCAGTCTCTGGGGTATCTGTCACAGCCACTCATGCTTTATCTGGTGGTGTGTAGAAAGAGGTTTCATGGGCAATCTCTCCCCTAAAATATTTTCCCTTTGCTCCACAGGGAAGAGAAATGTGTAAAGCCTATTTCCCTTGTGCCACTCCACCTAGAGGTTTTCTCCTGGGAAAGAGCAGAGGAGACATTCTGCAGTGCTACCAAGGATGGCACACCACATATGCCCACTGCAGAAACACTGGAGTCTTCCCTTCTCCCACCCCAGCCTTCAGGGTTTCTTTGCACAAGGCAGAGAGAAAAGGAGACTCTGAGGCAGTTTTGACTCCACAGAGGCCAGGAAACAGTGAGAACATCCTTCTGCTTCTGCAAGCAGAACACAGTCCTTGTATTTGGCCCCTTTTCCCTCTGTTTTCTTGGCAAAACACTTGCTGGGATCTGTTTTCAGCTCCAAAAGAACAATAACTTTCGCTTATCAGCTGAATAATTTTAAGGGTTGTGTGAGGAATAACTGAAGTGCCTGTTCCCAGTTTCCACAGGAGCAACAGGTGCTATTACTTGACAAGGGGTTCACAAGAGAATAAGGTCTGATTCTTTCTAATATTTTTTTTATTGTTACAAACCAGGACTAAAGACACCTATTCTTGCTTGGACAGGAAAACTGGTCACGCAATCTAAAGAAGTGGCCACTGATATAAAGTCCTATTTCCTTCCCACTCCCCTGCTCCTATGAAGGGTACAGTTCAACCAGAGCATAGACACAGCTTTTCTCTTAGGCTGAGCTGGAATTCTGCCTCAGGGAAGGCTCATAAATACCAAATTACCTACTGCCAACAACTGTGCTGAACTATATTTTACCTATTTTTATAGGTAAAACTAAATTTTAAACTAAAACTATATTTTATCCACACCTCTGGTCAAGTAAGAAGAACCTTTTCCATGGAATACTCATACCAAGCCTGTCACAGCTACTGACCTCATCCTCAGAAAAAGTTTGAACTACTGGCTATATTACATAGTGTAAAAATTAATTATTATTAACTCCCATCCTTGTACTGTCATTTGTAATGGCCAAGATAATCTCCAGACATCCAATTGTCTTTGTCCATGAGAGGACAAAGGTGTTGACATCCTGAATATGCAGAAGATTCCCTGCTTGGCAGTCAGGGCATTTCAAGCAATAGAAGGACACAGGGGGAGCAGCAGCAGTAAGATCACATATTCCCTCAGACTGCAACAAACACCAGGCCTGAGCACCCGGCAGGAATCAAGATTTTCAGAGGTTCAATGGGTGGGCTAATCCAGTGCTTCTTCACCACTTCAAACCTGGGAACCCTCATCTGAAAATAATTAACAGGCCATCTTGCACAGGACTGTCACAGCAACTCATCAATTTATAACCAATAAAGATCCACTGAAACTTTGGATATTTATTAGTTACTCTTCTGTGGTGTGTTCATTTTGCATGCATGTGGAAATGTCCATGTATGTCTCCTGGTGTCCAGTTTGCAGCCAGTCCCACAGGGCACAGGAGGAAAAGCTCTGGTCCGGTGCAGCTCACTGGAAAGGAGAGTCAGCTGTACCTGTGTGATCCTTGACAGCTGTTTTCCTGCAGCACCAAAAACCTGCTGGGAGGAACTGTGAGCTGTCAGACTAGAAAGACTCAGGGCACCTCTGTTGAGGAGATGAGAAGACTTAATTGCATTTTTTGGGAAAGGATCCCATTGTCCAATAAAGTACTCGAGGTAAAATAAGCAGGAGGTTTTAATTTAAAAAAAATAAAAGGAGGAAGACTGTTCCCTACCACACAGATATAAAAAAGACAATTTCACGTCTGGATGATTGACTCCAATTTACAACAATCTTGTAACAATAATCATTTCAATAATGTGGCTTGCCAAGGGTTTTAGGGCAGCTAACTGAATTATAGCAAATCTTTACAATTACAACGTTTGTAATGAACGCAGTTAGTGAAGCCTCAGCGGCCTTGCCTTATCATTTACCAGTGAGTGATAGCTCATTGAAGGAGGCCACCCTTCAGCAAAGAGCAGTGGAGCAGCACATAAACCAGCCAAGCCTCAGCTTGACAGCTTCAAGGAGACACAGCTGCAGGGGTGGAAGGCACATGGGATGTGCAGAGGCTCCCCGTGCCACTCTTCATCATTGCTGCTAAGGACTGTCTGGAAACTGAAAGAGAGGAAATTCATATCAGGTATTGGGGAGAAATTCTTTACTGTGAAATTCTTTACATGTTGCCCACAGAAGTAGTGGGTGTTCCATCCCTGGAAGTGTTTAAGATCTGTCTGGGATCCTGGAGAGTACCCAAACTGTGCCCTTTGGATATGACAATTTCTCCCCTTTGTAGAAGTCAGCATCCCCCAGCAAATTCAGTGTTTTTTCAACCTCAGTCAATTACAGTTAACAAGAAATGCATTTTTTTCCATGACAAAAGTCATCACAAGAGACTCAGATGGCTCGTCCTTCCTGGTCTCAACCATCCTAACAAGCTGGGGAGTCAATGTGATGAGACAAAGCTTTCTCTGTGAGAGAGCCCAGCACTTGTGGATGGATGACTTTGGCCAGCTTTCCTCACTCAGGCTGCTCACCAAGGCTTTTCTGGGAACTCAGGCAAGATCTAATGTGGAAATCACCAAACCAAGTATATAAATGTACATTTTACATTGCTGATATCCACACTGGAGTTTGTTAGTGAGATTCCTTCACAGTCTACAGAGACAAGTAACAGCTTTGCCTTGTTCAGATGTGACTTCTGAAAATTTGAGAGGTCTTGTCACCAAGAACTGCCTGTGCCTCCAGGTTGCTTTATAGTGAGGGTTGTTGAGGCTGAGGCCAATAACAATGGTGTGACACAGTCAAATGATGTGAAACCCAACCCAGCAAGCAAAAAATGTTCCTTGTCTGGCACACAAATGTCTGCTCACTGTACCCTAAGGTGCATGCCTGACACCTTGCAGCTGTCCTGGCTGCCTCTTCCAGGTGTGGGAATGTGCTCGGCTACAAATGGACCACATGGATTTACTGCAGTAATAAATTATACTCTGGGCCTCTGTCTGCAGCACATGTATTAATGTTGAATTCTGCAAGCAACCAGTGGGAGCACAGGCTGGTACAGTCTCAGATTCCCACTGCAAAGGTCACCCATCTTTTGCTTTGGCACAACTTTCCACCACAGCCAGCAAGTGCACACACACTCTCAGCTGGTTTTCTCCACTGGCCTAAGGTGTGATGTGTGACTGTGTCTGGGATTTCTGAAACTGACTGTTGTCATTGCACAAGTAAATAAGCAATAAACAAAGCAAGTAGCACCTTCAGTGGGCTTTCAGGAGCTCTCTGCAGCAGTTCTGCACCTGAACATCTCTGTACACTTGTGTTTAACAGTACAAGCTATCTCCTTCTCCAGTCAATGGGATTTTGTAACCTAGCAGTGAAAAATCATCTTTCTCATCACCAGCTATGAAAGTCAATGGATCAAAACTTCCCGATATGCTGAGATCACCATTTCTCCTGTAGATAAATAGTCTTCTCCTTTCTGTTTCTTTAATTCCTGGCTGCCTCTGACAGCTGCCTCTGATTCTGATACCAAACATTATCTGAGAAGGCAGGCAACTTTTTCTGCTAGGTTTCTGCAGCACCTGACAGGGCAATGTTGATAATAATAAGGATTCACATCTTTCCAAAGAAGGTCCATAGTGACATGGAGATATCAGTGTCTTCCTATAAGGAGCAAGGCTGAAAGACCTGAGTGCTCCCATCTCCCAGCTTCAGGACTTGATTTGTCACTTTACACTATTGATCATTATAAGCCTGGGATATTTATTGTGCTGCTCTGCTTTCTTTGCCAATTAGAGTTATAACTAATTCAGTCAGAAAAACCAATAGCCCACCTTAAAACTTTACTTTTCCGCCCTCATGACTTGACTCTGCTGGTTCTTGGCAGACAACACTCCTCACACTCAGTCTGCAGACAAATCTTGGTTTCCTTAATGTCAGTACAGCTAGCCAAGGTAGTTCTGCATTGCTCAGATGTACAGCACCAGAGAGGGAGAGAACAAAGAGCTCCCTCACATCCCTGTGTGTTACACAGCCATGCAAAGGAACAAAAATACATCCCCAATAAAAATTAGGAGGTATTTTGTATCTGAATTATTCAAATGGGAGTTTGCTTTCAAGCCTCAAGCTCAAGGTAGTTTTCTTCCTCAGCATGGCCTACATTCAGGGTATTGAATATATAACTATATATACAGCTGGGTATGTGACTGTGCTGAACAAAGGGGAGAGCTGGCAAGGCCCTGCCACTGAACCTCCTGCCCCAATTAACCTTGCTCCTGCGTGGTGCTGTAATTGACTTCTGCTCTTTATTGGAAGCAGAAATACTCAGTCCATTGCTCCTGAGCTGAGCAAGCGACCAGCTGAGCCTTTTCTTTACCCCCTCAGAGGAACAATGAGGCAGCGTGAGAGCTGCAGCTCAGCCCACGCCCTCCTCTCCCCTGTGGGGCACCCACGTTTGGAAGAGAATGGCAGAGCCCACTGGGGTGTGCTCTCAGAAGCAGAACCAGCACTCCCAGCCGCCCTGTCCCAGTCACAAACACATTTTGTTTTACTAAATCTCTGTTGCCAGCAGAGAAACAGTGTGTTTCTCCATGAGGAAAAATCAAAACTCCTGCTCAATTTCTGAAAGAAAGATACTATTCTTCCCTCCTTTCTCCCTGTTAACACTTCCAACCACTTCTGCTAAGAGAAATCAGCAGAGAAATTCCTACTCCAATGGGCCGAACGTTCACCAGCAAGCAAGCAAATCCTCTGCAAGCTGAAGAAAACAAAATTTTATTTATTTCAGGAAGTCAATGCATGCACACAGAGCTCACAAACACCTTTGCCACTGGGTAGAGGTACTGTTGTGAAGAAAGGTATGAACTATCACTGCCAGGTGAACCATTAAGGGCACTCACTGCAGGCCAGAGAGCAGAAGGCAGGCCCTGAAATTGCTTGATCTTTTGTTGTCCATGTCAGAACAAGGGTTTTATCTGCTCCAGGGGAAATGGGAGGAAATTCTAGCATCTTCCTCAGCCTGGCCTTGTAAAGAAGCAGAGGTTAGCCCAATCCTTCTCTTAAAATACCAAGTTAGGACAGCAAAAAGGTGCTGTCTCTGATCTCCCTTTAGAAAACACCAGCTGACAGCAACTCAGCTCCACAGATGTTAACAGGAACCCATGCCAGAGGGTCCAATGGTAGAGAAACAGTCAAGGAAGGAATGTCTTGGGCACTGTTTTTGAATTGGAAACTTGGAGTTGAAGATTTTTTGTTGAACTGAGTTATTTTTTGACATAAGCCTCGATTTTGTGACTGAGCTGTGATATCCTCTCTGGGGAAAAGGGAGAAGGTTGTCCTGTCTTGTGGCTTTGTTTGCCAGCTCTTCTGGCCATTCTACATGAAAGTTTAGTACAAAAAAATACAACAGGTTGTATTTCTAAGATAAATAGGCTTGGAGATCTGAAAAGGAAGCCAGTTCTTTCCAGCTGGGGGTTGTTACAGACCATCAATCCAGTAATAGAGTTTGATTCTTCACCAACCCTCATATGTGTCAAAATCACCTGAAATATTTTGGAAAAGGATCACCTTCCTTATTCCCTTGGATGCATTTTTCCTTTTTACCACAAAAATATTGTTAATTGACAGAGTATGAAAGGGATTCAATGGCAATGAAAAAAAAAGCAAGTTTCATTTTTAAAGTGATGCCATCAAATATTACAAGCTTTGCTACTTTTTCCTCTCTTGGTGAACTCTGCTTCAGAGAGACAACTTCCCACATATCTGGTTAAGAAGTAACTGTGGTAGCTCCACACGATTCATTTTAAGTATTTCACTTCCCCTCACTGATAATATTACCTATTTGTTCATTGTGCTCAGAGGAAAGGTCCAAACATGCCCAAGCTACATGCAAAAGGATCTTCAGAAGTTCTGTACATGTCAGAAGGGTCTTTTTACTCAGCAAGCTGCATTTTGGATGCCAGGAGCATTTTAATAAAAGAATTTCTGTTCAGATCTCCTATACATAAAAAGAGCATTCCAGGGTGAAATACAATTAAACACCTCAAGCATCACTTTTCTAATATTATAGTTTTTCTAGGTATATTTTTCTAAATCTCATACTGAAATAAGCTGGAGAAAATATAAAATAAAAGTATTATTAATTCTTTTGTCAAAGAGAAATTCCTGATCTTCAAGGCATGAAAAGATTGTTCTACATCTCATCTACTAACTTCCATATCTATCACATTTTGAAAACTTTTAGACCACTTGATCATTTTCTTTTTATTGTAAGAGACGCATTCAAGGAAAAAATTCCCATTAATGATGTCAAAATCTGCTCCTACCCATTCTGTCAACATATTGGTTTTCAAAATTTGCTTGTGCCCAATAATACTGGGAATGGAGAAAATAGAGTAACTCTTGACAGGTCCTTCTTTTTTTTTCTAGTGCAATAGGAGATACTAAGGGATTTGACTTAATCCCATACTCCATTTAAAAAAAAAATCTGTAAAATTAGTCTATGTTTTTCCACGAGACCTCCTAAGAAATCATTTTCAAAGCCTTATAGAATATTTTGGCCATTTTTTGCACTATTTCAGGTGACCTATAACAAGTTTGTCTTTCCCAAAGTGTTTATCATGTGCTGTTTGTGGCTCTTCTGTACCTCCTGTGTGATCTGGGCAATGTGGAGCCTCTGCCAAACCCTCAGCTCCCCAACCCCTGCCTCTCCAGGGGTTAGCAGTGAATAATGCTCCTGCCTCATCCCAAATTAGGCAGCCAGATGTCCTACAACCACTGTACAATATTGATATATGTCACAGAGACTGACAGGCAGCTGTGTGGGCATGAGTGATGACTCTGGAGCTGAGGGAGCTTTTGTATTCAGCACCCACAGCTCCTGCTCTGCACTGGTTGTTAAGACTTCCAACACAGATGCCAATTATGACAGACAGCCAAACACTTGACCTCTACTGCTCTAAATTTTGTAGCTGATCACAGAGCAGTCGAATGGGTGATGACTTCCAGTCACATCAGCCTGGTCTGAATTGAAGGTCTTAAGGCAGATTTGAGAACAGAAAGACCATTTTACATTACCAGAGCCATAAGGCTTGTTTGAAAACATATTGGTATTAGAAGGTAGGCTAAAAGCAGCATTCTGTCTTTGAGTTTTTATTAATAACTCAAAATTTCCTGTCTAGAGCTTTTATTATAAATGTTTAGTCTTACAGTTCAGGTCTAAATTTCATAGATTAGATCTAGGAGTGGTATCATAGATATTCTTAAAAATTTCCTGTAAGACAAATAAATGCTATACAATTATTTTTTGTGCAATTAAAAAAAAGAGCAAGAATTGGTTAAATCAACATTAACAACTGCCAAATGGATTCATCCCATACAAACACACCTCTGTCTAAGCCTCAGAGGAGGCACAGACTGATACTCACTCCTTGTGTAAAATAGCTTTATCGTTATCCAAAGAGGTGTCTCTAGCCCAAAAGCTAATACCAGAGGCAAAAGAGAACAGTTTAAAGGCAATGGGTGCTCTTGCAAAATGTCCAGTTTGGCAGACAAAAGAAGCAGAAGCTAAAAACAGAAATGTGTCAACATGAATCTTTGGGACATCATTTACCCTGTTCACAACAACATGCAGGAGTGAAAAACTCATTATTGTTCACTGATTACAAAATGCAAAACAAAATTTAGGAATGACACACAGCAGTTTTAAAGCCACATTTCTTAAAAGTACCCATAAAATTATTTGTTCTGTACGTTATAAATGAGACACTTCAAGTGATCCCTTTAAGTGATGCTGTTTTGTGGGTACAGCAAATCAGAAATTCTGTCCTACATCCAGCCCTAGATCTGCAGAGCCTTTGATAGAGAGGCACCTGCCACAGGCTGGGGTCATAAAATCCTAAATATGCAAAGTGAACACAGTTTTGGAGAAACTCAGTCCTTAAGTAAATTGTTGCACCTAAATTTTTATCCCCTGTTACAAATTGTTACAAATATTTCAAATATTTTCCATAACATAGATCCTGTAATTTATGTGATAACTGAAGTAAAGACCAAAATGTCCATGAAATACACATTCACTGTCACTGCAGTGGTAGCATGATGTTAATAATGTGAGGGAATCTTGTCACTCTACAAGGTTCAGCAAGGCTGGCAGGAGAGCAGAGTCATATTGAATACCAGAAACCAGGGGCTAACACTGAAAGACAGAGGAAATTGCACTCCCAAGAGCATATATTTCATTTCAAACATGTCTTTATAGGAAGTGTTTGTACAAACAACTGTGAGGAGCTTAGGCTTTTTAAATGTAAAAGAATATAACAGACTTTAGCTTAGAGAGCACAGGTTCCTGAGAATTAGAAGTTCTTATCCTCTCAGATGCAGAAACATTTGCTGAATAAATAAGCAGGAAAGAGAAGCTGATGGTATCTTCAAGGAAACCCATGTAATACATTAAGAGATATGAAAAATCAAAGTAAGAGGTTTTATTTGACAAAGTAATGTACCCACTCTGCTGCCCAAGAGCATAAAAGCTGTGGCTGTGTCCCAACATTCAGCTCCCCTATGCCAGCAACAGGACTAACTTCATGGTGTACTTTGCAAAGTCTGGGGGTGGTTTCCCTGGTTGTTTTTCCCAAAGAAGAAAAAAAACATAAATTAAAAAAAAATTATTAATAAGAGTATCTCACAGAAACAAGAACCCATTTAGGAGCTCTGCTAAGAATGCCAGCTCTTCCCCTGAGGTGTGGGAAATCTGTGGCAGTGGTAGACAGGAGAAATTTTATAGAGGTGACACTGTTAAAGTAGATTGCTCTTTAATTGTCTGCCCTGGGCAAATAATACCATCTTTTTCCATTCTTCATTCTGCTTCTCCCCCACATCCCTGACACTAATGTAAAGTTTCATGTTCTGACTATTAATAAACTGGTAATGTTATAAAAATCTTACATCTAGTTGAATAATACTGACTTAACACTGATCCAACCCAACAACTGATCAAATTTATTTCTGTGTAGCAGAAGAATGTCTGCTTTGGTATCAATGGCACTGTATTAGCTTGAACTTGAAGATCAGAGTCACTAAGATTCCTGTCTAGGGTAAAGCTTTTTTCCTCTTCTCCTGTTCATTTCTCCACAGACTGAGGCCAGTTTAATTTTCAAGAACCATATTGCTTCAAGAGCAGACTGCAGGCAAATTCCCACCAGTTTGATTGAAAGGTGAATTTTAATCTGATGAGAAAAATATGTTTGGAAACTTCTTTCCAGGGAGGCATTTCAGCTGGGTTGAGGGCAGTTCACACTGCTTTAGCCTGAGAGGAAAAAGGAGCTTGCACACCTGTTCCAAGGTTTGTCCTCAGCCCGAGGTCACAGCCACCAGCTGAGGTGCAGGAATTAACTCAGCCCTCACACTCAGTTCTTTGAGCACAAAGGGGCAGCAGCTCCACAAACAAGTCCAGCCCAAATGTGAGCACCTGTTTGATCTGAGCTGAAGTCAATTCCTTCCTCATTTGACCTAACCCCGAATAATCCATTATCCCTCTGAAATACAAATACCTATACAAGCCTTGGGCTGGTTGACCAGATCAAATACAAATTGATTCAAGTTGCATCAATACAATTTACGTAAGTTTCCTCACTTGTACCACACTCCATATCCTAAGCTTGGGTATTTTGCCCATGATCTCACGGCAGATTTAAACAGCTTCTTGTTAACCAACATAAATGTTCTGTGTCTCACAGCGAGGCTCTCAGAAATCCTTATCCTGCCTTTGTTGTGCCTGATCCTGGACCTGCTATGCATTTCTCTTGGATCTCATGGCTGTGATGTCTGTGACTGGGACAAGAGCAGCTTGAAGGATCAGCGTCCAGAGCCCTGATTATGGTTGATACAGAGAGACCCACGCTCCCACCCAACAGCACCACAGTCCCATGCTGACCAGTGCTTCTCCTGACCCCAGAGGGAAGACCTCTAGGAAAATATTCTTCATATTTTCAGTGTGTGCCTACAACTCATTCCCTACAGTTACACTTTTCCTTTGTTATATGCCTAAAATCAAAGCTTCACTTGCTTGCTGGGATCCAGCACACTGGAATGCCTTGTTAGTCCTCCTTTGAAAATCCCTCCACTTGGATCTCTGACATTTTTATTCAAACTCTTCTTTTTTCAGACTTTTTCAGGTAGCACCTTGATACCAGTACTGTTTTTCATCCTCACTCTAACCTCTGATTTTTTCATCACAGCAACTTCATTTTCTGTGCATCACACTCTAGGAACAGCTGCTGCTGTTCCACCAGGATACTCCTCCCTCCCTCAGTCTGGCTGTTGGGAGGCTGCAGGTGTTCTCCAGCCCCACAGTTTCTGTCTGTGCTGATGGACAACCCAAAACCTCCTGGTTATTCCCTGTGTTCAGGTGTGCCCAGGGAAGTGTTTGTGCAGCCCACACCAGGCACAGGAGCACCTAAGAAAGGCTATTTCCACAAAAGGGTTTCAAGAAACCCTTCCGTTTTTAAATTTCAGGGATCTCAACCTCTGCAGCAACGCTGCTGCTGTAGTACCTCAGGTCAAAGTCTGCTTGGCTTTTACTACATGTCCTGTTCCCAGCTTGTTCCCAGCTATTATATATTTGAGGAGAAGCCTGTGTAGAGCCCACCCATGTGCCCAGTGGGTGCTGGCTGGATGTTGTCTCTAGGGGATGAGCTGGTCCCTGTTCCTCTCAAAGGGGACATCCCCCCATCTCCTGAGCATCCCAGCCTTGCATCTAGCTGCTGGACTTCACTGGAGCAAGCAGGAATTTGGGATCAGCATTTCCTCATAAGTGGAAGGGTTTGCCAGTCAGCCTGAAACTCTTTTGAAAACTAGATCAGTGTTCTGCAAAGAAAGAACAAGCTTAATAAAACAGTCTTGGAACAAATTTATAAAAATGAAAAGGAAGAGCTCTCTCTCTCCCAGCTAACTGCATGCTGGCTGGGCTCCAGTTGCTGCTCTCTTTATTTCATCCAGCTGAAAGTGCTGTCGGGGCCTGTCTCAGCTCCAAGAGGCACAGTCAGAGCCTGGAAAGCCTGAGCAGCTAATGTTGAACTCAGACACCTTCATTACTTTCCAGGTCCTTAGACAAGGCCCAGAACAGGGATGCTGCCCTGGGGATGCTCCCATTCCCACAAACCCCTTCTCTCTTTGCAGGTTGCACAGATTCTGACACCAAACACAGTGTTACCTGCAGCTGATAAACTCAATCTTTAATCAAGAGATGCATTTTTACCACACAAACTGTGGGATTGTTACCTCTTACAACCTGCCTTTAGGAAGGTGGATATCCCCTGGCACAGGGCAGACACATCCTGGCATCTCTGTTTGCGTGGCCAGTGAACTCCAACACTTCCTGACCATAAACACAGGGAATATTGACTGGGTTAGCAATTTTCCCTGCAAGCAGCCCACGTACTCTCTGTGGGTGAGATGCTATCTGCACCCCAGCAGGGTGACATTTAATCCTAAATCCACTATGATGAAACATCTCTCCTGCCAAAAAAGGGTGTGCTTACCCTCATTCTCCCCAGCAACACTTCTCCACCCCTTTCCCTCCAACCAGCACTGCTCTGACCCTGTGAGCAGCCAGCTCAGGCTGAGCTGCTCTGCAGGCTGGGCTTTGCTTGCTGAAGTCCCTGAGCCAGCACACCCAGGGGTTGAACACAGCAGTGCCTGGGCAAGGAAGCAGCTGGAGCCAGAGGTCTCTGTGGACAAGGGGGAAGGCAGTGGGGCACTGATTTCAGGAGCAGCCCATGGTCAAGCCAGCTTAACCACACACTTCATGCCCAGTCCTCACACCTGAAAGCTGCGTTTTGTACAAACACATAAAATCCCTGCCAGGTGCTTTGTACAAACAAAGGATGTGATTAGAGACACAGGTAACAGCAGGGACTGACAGGAGGAGAGTGCAGGACAAGTTCCTGATTTGACTGACCAAGTTCTGAGATGCCAGGCTTCACACCTCCATTGCTGAGTCCAAGGACACAAGGCATGCTGGCACTAAACCTTTAGCAGTGCAAACCTTCAGCATGTGAAAAATTGGACATTTATTCATTCCCCACACTAAATGCTGAGCTGGGCAATTCTACAGCTCCTTTGAGGCTCATCTTTCCATCACACCACGATGTCACATCACCATTCAACACATCTCAAAGTTGCAGCCTCCAAGGCTCTGCTCCACACACAGTCAGAAGCAACACTCAAATGTATTTCGGACTACAAGTTTGTAAACTCACACATGGCATTGTTACAGTAGGTTATGAAGCCACTCCCATGCCTGGCTTTGAAAGTTTCATGTTTGGTTTTGGTGAAAACAGTGAAGGTTTTTGTGGAGTTGTTCTGTCATCTCTGTTACAGGGGTAGTGGCAAATGTCACTTGAATCTCCACCCTCCAGACAGCTGAAACTCAGCTGGATACTTGTGGACTTCCACTTTTAAGTGCTTGTTGCTGAACTGTTTCAACAATATAGATAAACTGGAAAAATGCATCAAAGACACACACCAGCTTCTGGTAATGAAATTGTTTCAAGCTACTTGATGAAATATGGAGAGCAGCAGCTAAATCTAGCAATGACTGATGCCAAAAGCTACCATCAGTGGTGAAGACCTGTACTCAGCACAGTGTATTAAGTTTAGAAGTGAGTCTGAAAGGTGCTGGGGAGGCAGTGAGTAAAGTGTTGGCATTTTACTTTAAGAGCCATGATTAGAGTGGAATATGTTGCCTTAATAAAATATGTTTTGTACCTCCTCTTAGTAGATCAGAGTAAAATCAACAGTCCATACAGAAGAGAAAGACTAGAACTCAGCCTGTAAGTAGCTGAGTTATTTCTCACTACAGATTTGAGGTTATTGGCAGACGGCCCATGTTGCCATTTACTCCTCATAGCAAGCATGTTTTAAGAAATATTTTCCGTATAGACAGACACACTGTAGCCACTGAGACTCCCGAGAGCTGCCATGTAGGCTCTCCTGCCCTTTGGAGTCTCCAGTTTCATTTCCAGGTAATACAAATCAGAACTGAAATTGCAATTATTGTCTGTAGCAGAAAACTGCTGGTTCCTTCTCCACACGGCAAATAACCAAGAGAAGAATGTTCCCAAGGAACAAGGAGATGCACACTGCCTTCTTTCCTCCCATAAGCTACTAAGAGTGCCTCTTACAGTCCTAAAATTTGCTTTGAATAGATGCTGCTGTGTCTTTATCAGAATAACTTCTTCATTTGTAACTGGGGAAATGTTAGGCAGAAAAATTGATAATTGTAATGTTTGCTTATACTTGATTATTATTTTTCTTCTTGTTGTCCTTCTCCCTTTAATATTTTAGACAAGAATATACCCATATTTAAATGCCTCTTTGGTTTCTACTAAAATTAACAATGAAACATTTCCTCTCTCCGACTCCCCAAAAAATTTTACTCATTGAGATCTTTTTGCCATTCTCCTCAGGGAAGAGGAGCACTCTGTGGCCTATGCAGATGTATCACCTGTGAGGTATTCCCAGCAATCCATTATGGCAGTGGGTTAGTCCCTCTTTAGAGAGACCCTTAGGCTACTTCTTTTTTGTATTATCAAAATAGAATTGTACCCACTTCTGGGTTACTAATTGATGCAAATTATACTGACTTAGCTGGTGAATTTCCTGCTTGAAATTAGCAACCATTTAAATGGAAAAATCGTTAAAAAATAAAAGGACTAAGTAAATAAAAAATGCTGTTTGTTGTGTTGTTGGCTAGGCTGAATCCACTAATGTTTTTAAAGTATTTTTTAAGTTCTTTTCTTTTAATCAGCTCAGCTAAAATTCAGAGGCCACTCTTTTAACATTAATGTGTGACTTGGTTGGGTTTGTTTGAAACTGTTGCTGGACAAGAATCTGCAGTTACAAGAACTTAGGGTATGTAAGTGCTCAAGATGGAGGGAAACAGGAAAAGGGAAAGAGTAGGGGAGACAGGGTGGGAAGGAAAAAAGATGGTTTATTACAGACAGCAAACATATCCACATTCAACACCAGGATTAGTCAGAAATTCCTTCTCGCATTTTTTCATGTAATTAACAGATTACTTTTCAGAAGACAAAATCTCAGAGAGAAGATCCAGAAAAATGTGTCTGTTTTAATAACTATTTTTCTTCTGACTCTCCCCAGATATCCTCCTTTCGTTTGGCCAAACAGACTTCTAGCACTAGTCTCCCTTTCCTGCTCTTCCTCACACTAACCTCATTATTTCCAAAGCCATCTCAGCAAAGCAGAGTTTTGAATTTTTGTAAGGGCAATGAATGGAGAGCCTTGACCATTCCTAGACCTCTTCACAGCACTGGCATGAACTGGAGTCAGCTCTGAGCAGTAACCAAAATTCACTGCACAGAAGGGGGGTGCTGAGGAAACTTGCAACCAAAGCATTTAAAATTATGAATTATTCCTTATCCAGTCTTTTGTAGGAAGAATGTGCAGTCAGGACAGGTACAGCCCAGAGCAAGAAGCTGCACCACTGCCAGAGGTGACTGGCTTTGGGTAAAAGACTTGTTTCCTGACAGTTCCAGGGCTGAGTGGGAAGGCAGCAAGGATCACTGTCCCCAGGAGCCTGCAGGAGCAGTGCAGGGTGAGATGGCGTGCTGAGGAACACTGCTGTTTGTCTCTTACTCCAATTCACAGCCTAGAGAATCACAGAATCATTTAGGCTGGAAAAACCCTCTAAGATCACCAAGTCCAACCACTAACCCAGCATTGCCAAGCCCACCACTAAATCATGCCCCTAAGCACCACATCTTCACTTTTTTAAAAATACTTCCAGAAATGGTGCCTCAGCCACTTCCCTGGGCAGCCTGTTAGAAGCTGGCAAGTGCTCAAGTGTTGCCTAAAATAGATGAAATGTGTAAATGTCTCCTTCAAAAACGTGCCTACTGTGCTCATGGGATGGGCACTCCTCTTGGAAAACTCTTGTCACTCTTTCCTTACTCAAAACACTTTTCCCTTTGAAGTTCACACATTGTATGCCAGCATGGGAGTGTCTCCTAATCTAATGTTAGCAGGAAAAAAAAAATTGTCCTAAATCTGATGATGCAATTGTGATTCCCCTGGGAAAACAGGCAATCTTGTAGCTGTAAACTTCCTCTTCACCACACTCAAGCTGTGCCCTTTACTCTCTTAATTCTTTAATCTCAGCAATAGGCTTGTGACTAATATAACATTTTAAGAGCTTTGGAGCAGGGATCACAGCAATTTCCTGGAGCTAGGATGAGATTACAGCATTCAAAGATGCGATACATTAATAAAAACAAATTAATCTGCTACGATACAAGAAATATCTTGAAGCATATTTATTAATTCCACTGGGATTATATGAACTGCTCAGGTCCTTAGGAATTTCTTGTATTGTGCTGTAATTTGTGCCAGAGAGACTAGACCTGGTACCAGCCTGCTTATCTGTCTACGAACAGGTCAAGGATTAAGTGTTATCAGTGCATTAATAGACTTGCCTGGAGAGAACAAGGGTAAATGCATCATCAACAAAGGCAACCTTGCTAAAGCTAAAAATCATTGAGTTTCTAAAATCTGTTGCAGAGTATGTCAAGTACCTTGGCTCTTAGGATCGTGTACATCTGAAGAGAGAAAATGTAGCTCTACAGTGGCTTCCCAAGGAGAATTCTCTGTGGGATGAGAGCTCAGGGCACCTGCAGTAAACCTGCTCAGCTGGTGAGTCCATGGGCAGCTGGGCTGGAGCATCCCCCTCCATGGGAGGGTGTGAGAGGGAGCCAGACAGGGACAGCAGAGAGGCCAGGCTGGTGTGCAGTGTCAGAGTCTCTTTATCTCTGGGCTGTTCCTGGGGTTTGGTGGCAAGAAATCAAACAGGACTGCTCCATGAAGGTCCTGCAAGGGGATTTCCACCAGAGCTGTGGGAGTGTAAAGATCTCCATGGTTTAAAAAATTATTTACATTGTCTTAAGTGTTCCATGCTGTGTTGTCTGATGCTGCTTGGCCTCTTGTGACCAGACCTCCATGAGCACCTGTGACCACCTTTGCTTGGATTCCAGATCCCAGGGGCATGGCTGTAATTAGCATTTCCTCCAGCTGCACTTTTTACACCCCCCTCCCCCCCCCATTTATCTGTGACAATAACATATGCCCGGTCTGTATACTCTGCATTTTGTGCTTTTATAACTGCACTATAAATTGATTGATTCCTGCAACCAGCTAAACCTGGGGTGCTGGGGATGGCATAATATTCAAGCATGCTGATGAGCCACATGGCTTTGTATTCATCTACTCAAATACTCGTGTCTTGCTCACCGAGTGCAAAAAAGCTTTATTCATACAGAAAAAAGGTGTGTTTAACCTGAATAGTGTCGTTTAATGCTGACACCAGAAAGTCAGAAACCTGCACATCAGCAGGTTTCTTTTATAATCTCTTGAGGTTCTACTTCAGCTGTTCTCTTCCCAGCTTGAATGTCTATTTGCCTCATCACAAATGATTGCTGATTTATTGTCAAGGGTAAAATTACCTACTCTAAATCCCTGCTAACAACTTCACTTACAAAAAATGATGAAGAAAAAAACTAGGAGGGTTTTTTTTGTTCCTCCTGGATTTTACTGGGCTAATGTCCTCAATGCCTAATTGAGGCTAAAGGAAATTAGATCACAAAAACCTGTATTAAAGTAACATTAAGAATCTGAATTGAAGTTGCAATAATGATGAATTTCAAAGATGGAGCTGCCATTCCCACTGAGCAGCCTCTCCTTACTGCATCCTTAGCACAGAGACTTCACAAAATAGGTGTACTGCCTGCAGATTGGGGACCCATGGGCTCTGTCAGTACTGGGAAACCAAACTGGGCCATGGGCTGGGCTCAAAACCACCCGTGAGTACCCACAGAGTTCACACCATAGTGCACCTCAGTATGGTTACATTCATGATTCTGCCACTGAGCATCTGTGTGTGGCCCAGGAGCAGCACTGAGCCCTGGCTGCCCAAGTTTGGCTAAATGGGCAAGGACTCCCCCTCCCTGGGAGAAGAAAACACATCACAGTGGGAGCAGGTAGTGAGAGAGAGCTTGCTCCTGTCTGTTTTCTTTCTTAAAGCAGTCATATCTATTTAGTAATTTTACAATGATAAGAATGATAGGCCCATTAGATGACAGCACCTTACACTTTGAATTTTGCATCTGAAATTCCTTTTGTTTTTCTCCCTCCTGCCCTTTCTGCTTTGGATTGAGCTGTATCCTCAGTGCATCCTTGCACTCCTCTTGGCCTGTCAAGAAACTTAACTGAGTCTGACTGCACTCAGATCAAGCACAGCTCCTCAAGGGATCTGTGCAACCCAAATAAAATTAAATGTAGGGATTAAAACGAGTAGGGGAGGATGTGATTAACACAATCAATTAACCCAAGTTCTCCTGTGTGGAATGAGACCTCCCGCATCCATGGTAAATTCTCATTAAGTTACTAATTTTATCATGGATGAACATAGAGATAACCCATCTCAGTCCCCTTCTGTAGCAGAAATTCACGAGACACCAGTGAAAATGTGCACAGCCACGCTGAGCCTGGTGCTCTTGTATTTGGCCAAGTGCTCTGGCAGACAAGGGAGCTGATTTGTCCTGTGACAGGAGCAGCAGCTGAGTTCAGGTGCTCACATTCCCAGGCCTGGAGACCTCTGTCTGTGCAGATTGAGCATCCTGAATGTTTTGGAGGGGGGAAAAGGTAGGATGGGCAGCAAGCAACACGTCAACTTCTATTTTAAATACACATCAGTCCCAGCATGGGGAGCTGGTTGCACAAACACTCAGTGGAGCACCCAGAGCCATCCTTGGGACAGAGCTCTGCCTCCGGGGGTGCCTGCAGGGACAGTAAATATGGCTTTCTTCAACTTTCATGCGTTCTAGTGTCTTGGTTTGGAAAGACAGGTGTCTGCCAGGGAAAACTGGAGTTTTCCTTGAACGGAGAATGTAAAACCCCCTCCCTCCAAATTATTATAATTTTGCAATTAGGAGCTTTCAGACAAACATATGGGAATAGGAATAACAGTTCTTTACTAAGAATATTAAAAATGCAAATGCAGTAATACCAAAAAAAAAAAAAAAAAAAAAAAAAAAAAAGAGTCCTAGAAAACCTGACAGTCAGGAATACAATCTGACACTCTGTTGGTCAAGATGTTGGAAGCAGTCCAAATAAATCCTCCTGGAGTGACAGATGTGGTTCTGTTGGAGTAGAGATGATCCTGTAGAAAGGGTCCAGTGATTGTGAGATGCGTCTGGTTTTCCTCAGGGAAATCAGTGGAAAATCAGAATACCTGGTGTTCCTGGGTCTCAGTTTTTGTCTGGGTAGGGAATGGTTGGCTCCTCCCCACTGGGTGGAGCATCTCACCATGGGATGATGGAATGTGTGATGTCACTGGTGAGCCTCAATGGCCCATTAACAGAAGATATC
Organism: Prinia subflava; assembly: GCF_021018805.1. Lineage (NCBI taxonomy): Eukaryota > Metazoa > Chordata > Aves > Passeriformes > Cisticolidae > Prinia > Prinia subflava. Next base: position 100,680,264 of record NC_086249.1, on the reverse strand, counting down.
CCCCAGAGGGTGGACAGTGGTGAAAGAGATCAGAAACCCTGCCCCACCTGGTTTTAACAGCTGGGCTATTGTCAGAAGGCATCCACCCTCCTCCCCCTGGAGTTACAAGAGATAAAGAAAAAAGAAACCATCTCCCAACTGCTTTCTACACATGAAATAGAATGTATGTTTGTTTGTTTGTTTGTTTGTGGGTTTTTTTGGTTTTGTTTTGTTTTGTTTTGTTACATAACCCAAGACATCTAGAGAGGACTTTAAAAAACACTTTGATAAGCCATTCACAGACCTTCACTGGCACAGGGCAATGTGGGAGCACAGGAATTTAGGAATAACAAAAAGCAGCCCCAGACACCTTCCTGGCTGCTCTCAGTTCCTGGCCCCTTGCACACCCCCATTGTTCCATCCTTCCTTCCAGCCTGTTCCCTCAAACCCTGGCTTTGCTGTTGCCCCTGCTCTCAGCACCAGTTCTGCTCCTCTCTACCCAATCCTGGTTGTCCTTTTGCTCTCATCCAGGCACTGCTGCCCTGTGGAGCTGGCAGTCCCATTTCAGCTGCTCCTGTGCTGCCTGTAGTGCCCATCAGTGAGTGAGTGTGAGTGTGAGTGTGAGTGTGAGTGTGAGTGTACGAGTGATCCGTGTGCCCATAATGTGCTCCAGCTGTGCTGTGCAGTGCAGCAGCCTGCACTGAATCAAATGATTCCAAACGAGACAAAATGACTGCCTCCCCCTCAGACAAAACCCAGAGAATTTTATTTCTCTCCTCATCTACTCATCTGAAAAGACACAGAGGTGGTGCTCTAGGGCTTTTAAAATTATATGGCAGTTAGCACCTTAAATAATTAACATTTACTGTAATTGCAAGCTCCTGAGGAGCCTCCTCACATCCACCCCCCAGCAGACCCCAAATGAGCGAGGTCCTGCCTGCCTGGGCAAGGGTTGCTCCAGAGGTTTTCCTCACAGGGCTGAGAAACCTGCAGGTGCTGCAGGAGCAGGATGTGGGGTTTCAGTCCTGATTCACTTTACAAAGGGCCCTTCCTGAGCCATGACAGTCCCTGCCCAGACAGCTGCTTTCCATCCTACAGTACTTCAGCTATGCCAAATATGTGATAACGCTCAAAATTAATGCCAGTTCCAGAGTAATTCACAGGGTTAGACCTATTTATTTCTGTAAATTGAGATCTTATTAAAACTCGACTGCACTAGGAAACACTTTGAGCACACATGGTAAAAGAGGCAATCTCTCCAGAAGGTCTGAAGGGAGGGTAAAAGCCAGGTACATTTCTATTCTTTCATAGAAGCATGTAGATGCATCAAAGGGGGACAAGGCTGTTTTTCTGCTCTTTTTGTTTATCTAAAAGCTGTTTGGCACCTATATTGTGTGTGTTTGTTTGGCAATTGTCTGCCATATGGTTTTTCTGTTTTCTTCCAACTGCAGCTCTGTGTTTTCTAAGAAACATAAATCAGAATGACAGGTAAAATAACTGAACTTTTGTCAAAAATAGATGCACCTCTGGTCTTCTAAGAGCATGTGGATATAACATGTGTACATTTTGCTTTGGAGAGGATCTGGAGAGAGACAAATTCACTTCCACCCCTCCAAAACATAGTAAAATCCTGTTTCTGTACCCAGGATGCAGGTTTCCTTCTTTCTCTCACTTCCTTTCCTTCCAAAATGACTGTCTTTTAGGTAAGTGTCCAAAACACCAACCTTCTAATCTGCTCCAAAAAAAGAGAGAGTTAAAAGCTTTTATCAAAATCCCACTTCCTTCCATTTTTGTGTTTGTTTTGATTTGTTCCATTTCCCTCAAAATAAGCCAACTTTGCTGTTCCAGACAGTCCTCCTTATGAAAACAGCTTAAAATATTTTCCTCAATTGAACCTGGACACCTGCCTTATTTCAATAATCTCTCAGTGCTTTCAGTGAAGCAGATGCTGTTGAGTCAGACCTGCAAAAATTGTACTCTTCCTAGTCATTTCTGTTATCTTAGAGTCTCCCTTGAAAAAATAATACTCCTCATCTGCATATCACCTCGTTCTCCAAGAGGGTTGGAAAAGACCACTAAAAGGAAATAGTGCACAACATCTGGAGGCTGCTGAGCCTGCCCTGCCCAGCCTCCTCCCCAGGCTGGAGTCAGCTGTGCATCCTGCTGACTCAGAGCAGCCACGTTTTCAGAGGAGTGAAATACGGCTGAAAAAGTGCTAAAGTAAGTGTTCATCTATAATTAAAATTTGCCAACTATGCCTAAACGAGTTCAAAATACCTTTTCCAGAAATCACTATTCCTATAAAATGAGATATTTTTTTTCTCTTTTCAGATCAAAGAATAGTTTTAATAAACGAGGACATCTGTAGAAGCATTTCTTACTCAGTGATTAAATTGCTTCATTTTCCAACCTGATCCCTCTGATTTGTGAGAAGCATTTCCTGGGCAAGTGCTGGCAGCAGCCCACCCCTCGTGGGGTTTCTCTGCTGGGCAGGAACCTCAGGTCAGATCCCAGCAGCACTGAGGGGCTGACCCAGGGTTGTGCTCACCTGAAAAAGCAGCAGACAAAGTCAGTGCCTGCTTCATACCTGTCTGTTGAGTTATTGATATCAAAGGTCATGCAGCTTCAGAAAACACCAAAATGTGGCATGCTTGCTCCTTCAGAGCCCTCTCAGCCAATTCCCCTCATTTTTCTCCATCACCATGGAGGTTCTTCCCCCAGCCACCGAGCTCCTGGCGCTGCTGGGGGAAGCACACAGCAGCAGTTTTGCTCCACAGCAGTGCAATACCTGCTGCAATGCCTGTGCTGCAACCACCAAAGCCCAGGCTTCAAGCACAGATATTTCTGGGGAGGTTTCAAAGAGGCTGCTGGCTGCTATGCAAAGTGACCAAGGTGTCTCCGGTGCAACTATCCCAGCCAGCTGTTTTCTCAGACATGTTTTGTAATATTATTGACATTTCTTTTGACCTCCAGCAACACAAATAACTTTCCTCTGTTTTATCATATTTATCATGTGCTGGATGGCATGAGCAATGTGCAAATGATTAGAGAGGGAGTTGTAAAGAATTAAGGAATGCAGTTTCCTCTCTCAAAACATAATCAAGGCCACTGAAGGGACTTGCCATAAGACAAGCCACCACAGAGAGCACTTGAGATAAGCACAGAAGGAAGGAATTTGCAGCAGGGTGGCACTAATTCCAGGCCTGGTGAGGAGAATCTGGGTAACCTCCTGGTTACTGCACCCGTACAAAAATTCCCACTACAGCAAACTGTGGGAAAGAAGAAAACTGCTTACACTCATGTCATCCCAAATTATGGGAATGGCACCTAGGCCCTGTGGACACCCAGAATTTGGACTGTATAAAAGTGATACCTCAGAAGAATGACTCTGGGACCCCCACCAGGGTGAAAAGGACCAGTGGGACACCATGGGATCCACGGGGTGGTCATCACTTTCTGCTTAATTTGTCTCTCTCTCACTCTCTTTGACCCCTTTCCCATTTCTTTCTCTCTACCTCACATTTACTGTTAAATAAATTCTCTACTGTTGACTTCAGCTTATGGTCTCATTTGTATCTTGATTCGGGCAGAGGCACCTTTTAATAACTGGATTGTAACAGGAATCTCTGTGCTATTGACATCACTTCAACGGAGCCAGAACAAAATCTCAATGTAAGCATTTGCTCAGGTGTCCAAGAAGCTTTATTAGGAATACATCCTGAGGGGAATAAAATAAATAATTCTGTTTTATTTCAAGTGTGACTTTTTTTTTTATGTAATTGTTCCTATTGCTTATTACTGACCCAAAACTCAGGGCAGATTAAAATATCAAGAGACAGGCCCATATGGCAAACATTCATGGTTATGCTAAGCATTAAATGGATGGATGAGCAGAGAGGAAAAAGAAGAGCTGCAGACTCTAACACTGAAAAGGACACTGGGCACATTCCCTGGGTTGAGAGGAGGGAGGAACATGATGAAAAGGGTGAATTGGGAATCACAGAATCACAGGATGGCCTGGGTTGGAAGGGACGTCAAAGGTCATCTACTTCCAACTTCCCTGCCATGGCCAGGGACACCTTCCACTGGAATGGGAGGCAGGATCTTAGCTGGGACCTTCTCTTCTGCCTCCTGCTTTTTAATGAAGAAGAGGGTGTGGGAAAGCAGCTGTGCAGAGAGGTAGGGTGGCTGAATCCCATGTGTGCCCTGAAACACAGAGCTGAAGAAGCAAGTCTGCAGTTCCAGAAAGCAAAATGGTAGATTTCCAGGACACAGGAGTCTGGGTCAGGCTCTTGGGAGCTGAATGGGGTTCCAGCCTCAGCTCCTTGAAGTCTGAAACCCCCAGCTCCTCACTCAGGGTTTCTGTGCCCACCCTGGGTTGGGAGGGAACACCTCAGCAGAGGAAGCTCCACCTTGCACAGCTGCAGCACATCTGGGCAGCAGGCTGCTCAAAGCAAGCTTAGCTTTGTTCACCTACAGCAAAAGCCCTGAAGGATTTAAAATGGATAAGCTGCATTTTTTCACATGTTTGAATCATGCTCTATGTCTCCATGCTTTATGCTAATGATGAGGTGGCTGGCCAGCAACACAACCCTGCCCAGGCAATCTCTTAAAAGCCATGATCGTGTTTGCCTACAGTTTGGCTTGCAGAGGTAAAATAATGTAATAATAAATCCTCCTCCCAGTCACTGAGGAGCTTTGGTTTTCCAAAATTAAATAACTTGGTGGATTGTGGCAGTGCACAATTTACCCTTTCAGCATGTGAGTCACAATCCACTTTAATTACTTAAGTAATTCAGTCCCCAAGCCTCGTTTACAGTGGGCATGCAGTGCTTGGCATCCAGCCTGTGATTTGCAGATGCATCTGAACCTCCCACATGCCTGCAGTGCTCCCCTACATAAAACTTTATATATTCCTATACCCTTTCCAGGAGTTATATATTATTTACACCGTTTATATTGCAAACATACCAGAAGAGCTCTGGAGTTTTCTCTGGAGTTCAGCAGCCTTTTCATGTTCCCCATGCCTGAAAGTATATTAAACATTCCTGCTCCCTCTTGTGCCTCTGCTTTACTGACTCCACAGCCTGTTTAATGCAGGGCAGTGCTCCTCCTCCATGTAGGTGAAGGTTTGTTTACTCACATAATGCAGCTGAAAAGGCAGCTGTAACGACAGTGAGAAACAACAGAAGCAACCAGACAATAGCAGTATTTCCTCCTCTGAACATTTGAGAGGCTTTGGCTGGAAGTGAAGGAGAACTAAAAATCAAAAGTTATATGGGATCTCCAGCACAGAAACAAGCTGGGATTGCTCCTGCAGTTGTAGTAACTGGTAGGAGCAGTGGGGAGAGTCAGCATGGAGAAAGATGAGGAAGGCAGCCCTGCAGAGCTCCCATGTGCACGGCTGCTCTGCAAACGACCTCTCCTCAACTGCCTCGAGTTCTGGGAAATGGTTTATGTGGCTTTTGGAGCCTTTGTTCTCAAATGGATCCTTTGCTGCTCCAGATATTGATCAGCTTACAAGATTCTCTGGGCAAACACAGGAGGAAAAATATTGTTTGGGAGACAAATGGAATATTGCAGAAAGTAACATTTCTAGAGTACACATTAGAACCAGATGTTCCACTCAAAAGTATTTGTGGTCAGGGACTATGACGAGAAACTAACTGCTATAAAGAGAAAAACCCAGAATTACAGCACACTGAATGCAAGAAAAAGTTACACCAAGAGAAAAAATATTGCAGAAGGATATATTAGGTGTCTTAGAGTCTGACAAGTCTAATTACAGGTTACTATCCAAGCCAGAAAAGGGCTAGATCCAGCTCCCACCTCTTCCACAGATGTACTGCTGGATTTTGACCAAACCACGTAGGCTTCACTTCAGTGTTGACTAAGGAGGGCCTTGCTGCACTGAGGGGTTTTATTTTCCTCTCTCTCTGTGCCTCACTCATAAGAACTGGATGCAGCCCAGGAGCAGCAAGCCCTGGGAGGGCTGGCAGCAGAAATGCTGGCATGGCAAGATCTGCATGGCCCCTTCTCCAGGGCACCAGGCAGAGTGTGAGGAGGAGGAGGGTGGCTGCCAGTCCCTCAGGACCTTTCCCATCCCAGCAGACTCTTCCTGGGTCAACAATCCTTTTGTGAAGGGGAGTGGGCTGCTCCTCTGCCATTTGGAAGAGCTGAGAGGGACAAACACACTGATACATTTAGGTCTCCCACTTGGGACAGCGATGGAAGATGTGGAAAGCCATAAAAATAAAAATAAACACCTCAGTCATAAGTTTTAACAGCATAACAGAAGAACACAGTTGTCACACTGAAGAGCAAAGCTTCACCTGGCTCCATGGCCCAAGTGTGGTCACAAAGGAGTGCTCAGGTGAAGTAATGCAGGCACTGAGTCACCTCCCCTCTCTCACAGCTTCTGGTGACAGAGGAACTTCTGGGGTTTCATCCTGGACACAATTTTGACCAGAAACTCATGGCCCTATCCTCTGCCAAACTGCCCCACCAGCTTTTGAACCCATTTGTTATTTTGGTCTCCATAATATCCCGTGGCCATGACTTGCACAATTTCACCACATGCTGGCTGGTGAAGTGTTCCCTTTTTAAAAGCTCAGCTGATTTCATCAGCCCTTATTCTTGTATTGTCAGGAATGATAATTAATCTCTTTCCTCAACTACCCATTACCATTCATGACGTTATCAGGCTTCATCTCTTCCCCAAGCTGAAAATACCCAGCATATTTTGCTTTTCCTCAAGCAAGAGTCACTCCATTCACTAAGCCTGCCTCTTCCTTTTTCTGGGGCACTTTCAGCTCTCCATTCCAAGCTGTGGTGATGAGTTCACTGCATAACATTCAGGATAAAGATACATCATGAATTTATGTGGTAGCATAACTAATTTTTTCTGTTTGTTCTCCATTCTTTCCCTAACAATTCCTAACAATCTTTTTCAGCACTGCTGAGCAATGAACTGATTTTCACAGGGACTTGTCAGTAATGACTCCCAAATCTCTTTCTTGAACATCAGAAGCTAATCTAGAAACTGTCATTCTGTGTCGTCCTGGAGTGGTTTTTTCCCCCCATATGCATCACTTTGCATCGATTGACATTGCATTTCTTCTATCATTTCATTGCCCAATCAGTAAGCATTGTAAGATCATTCTCCAAAGGCGAAAATCAGAAAATTGATACGGGAATTTGGCCAGTTGCATGTTAAATGTATTTGTAATTTCACGGGAAGCACAGTCAATATGTGAAGAATGCAACTCACAGAAAAACACACCTCTTGCTGCCAAAAAGCCCTGGGAAGTTCATTTCATGGAGGATCTGACTTTTAGAGAATTTTTTTTTTCCTCATTTGAGTGAAGGAATTGTGACTGAAGGAATTACAGCTTTCCAGTCTAAACTTCAGTTCTGAGATATCTACGATGCAGGGAATGTGGCAATGTCTCGGGGGGACTAACTCAGCCTATGTAATTCAGCAAGTATTGACATCCCTGTCAGGATAGCTACATCCTGACAAGGCTCTGTCAGGTCTGACAGGGCTGTGGTTTCGTGTCCTGACACCCTGGTGCAGGTGCACCTCTTGCTTTGTTGTTTGCATCCCCCTGGAAGTACACTTGGAGAATTATTTTCATTAATGGCTTTCTCTGATGATTTTTGAGCCACCTCTGTAGTCCATCCACACCTCCAAGCAGTTATCTGTGTCACTAAAGGGCTCTTCCCCCTTGGAGAAGGACAAAAATGTTCTCTCTGCACAATGAGAGAGATGAAAAGGACTTGTTTTCACTGCAACAAGCAAGTTTAAGTGTGCACAAGGTAAAGCAGACCTGACACCTGTGTGTAGGTGCCTGCACAAGTCGTGAGGTAGCTTTGGTTGTAGATTAACTCTGATAGATCTTGCCCATGAAAAGGGGGACAGGACTTAGGAGAGATTTGATCCTCCTGTCCTTAGCAAAAAGCTTTGAGCTGCCACGTTTCCTTCCTTCCTTCCTTCCTTCCTTCCTTCCTTCCTTCCTTCCTTCCTTCCTTCCTTCCTTCCTTCCTTCCTTCCTTCCTTCCTTCCTTCCTTCCTTCCTTCCTTCCTTCCTTCCTTCCTTCCTTCCTTCCTTCCTTCCTTCCTTCCTTCCTTCCTTCCTTCCTTCCGCGCCTTCCTTCCGCGCCTTCCTTCCGCGCCTTCCTTCCGCGCCTTCCTTCCTTCCTTCTTCCTTCCTTCCTTTCCTTCCTTTCCTTCCTTTCCTTCCTTCCTTTCCTTCCTTTCCTTCCTTTCCTTCCTTCCTTTCCTTCCTTTCCTTCCTTTCCTTTCCTTTCCTTTCCTTTCCTTTCCTTTCCTTTCCTTTCCTTTCCTTTCCTTTCCTTTCCTTTCCTTTCCTTTCCTTTCCTTTCCTTTCCTTTCCTTTCCTTTCCTTTCCTTTCCTTTCCTTTCCTTTCCTTTCCTTTCCTTTCCTTTCCTTTCCTTTCCTTTCCTTTCCTTTCCTTTCCTTTCCTTTCCTTTCCTTTCCTTTCCTTTCCTTTCCTTTCCTTTCCTTTCCTTTCCTTTCCTTTCCTTTCCTTTCCTTTCCTTTCCTTTCCTTTCCTTTCCTTTCCTTTCCTTTCCTTCCATTCCTGTAACATTTCATTACAATTTCCTGCCCTGGAAGTGGAGCTGTTCAAGCTCAGTTTCACCCTAGTCTGAGCCTCTGTACTTTTTGGAGGATCGGATTTGTTGGGTAAGTGGATTAACTTCTTTCTTTGTGCTGTCCAGGGCTGCATCAAACTGCTACTAAAATCACGAGATAGAATCTTTGACACTTTAGACTACACATTTTCAGGGCTGCTGCCTTCTGCATAACACACATTTGAGACCTCTAGGTGTTATCTGGAGCCTGAGAATTTTATCAGGTTTATTTTCAGATTTTAAATAAAGGGATGGACTCCATTTGGGAAGCAAGCACCCTCAGTGGCCTGCTTGTCACTGTGCACAGGAGGATGTTAAATCTGCACTTTAGAAGATAAGAATGAATAGAAATTCTGCTGATTGTGCTCCCCTTGGCTCCAGGATTGTGTCCAGACATCTGAGCTGTAGGGAAAGGGAGACAGAGCAGATTGACGACATTGTTTTATCAACTGCTTCAATGTGCAGCATTTTGAGTAAAAACCCCCTGTTTTCCCTCTGCAAAACTCCTGCTCCACATCTGCTTCCCAGCCTCCCTCTCGTGCTGCCCTCAGCTCTGCTACAGGAAATACAGAGCAGCAATGTTGATCACAAACACCACCACAGACTCTTTTATTGAGCCAAGAGCAATTGCAGGAGTGGGACTGTGTCTGCCAGGCAAACACATGCTCCAGGTCAGAAATAGGTTAATTAAAAGGAGATAAGCAGGGCAGGAAGTCCTGAAATAGATAATATTAGTTGGCATGAACTTGACTTTGAAACTTACTTAATAGTTTTCCTTTTCAGAGAGTTTGTTTATTTTCTAAATCTTGTGGTCAAGGAGGAGAGGAAATGTGATTAAATGAGATTAAATATATTTAAATTCACTTTTTTTTTCTCTTTCCAGCTGTATGCCTGCTACTCCTTGTGTTGGAGTCAGTGCTCTTGAATTCAGTGGGGACAGAACCAGAACTTGAATAAATAATTGAATGCAGCTCAGTGAAAAGTGCTCCATGTGGAATTTCAGAACTGTGATGACACTGGCTGCAGGAAACTCTCGTTTAACATGGGTAAAAGACTGTGTGTGCTAAAGCAGAGACCTGCTAATTTGATTAATTAGGGTTCCTAGAGTCAAGGCAATGGGGAGGGAGGGAGGGAGGGAAGGAAGGAAGGAAGGCAGGAAGGAAGGCAGGAAGGCAGGAAGGCAGGAAGGCAGGAAGGCAGGAAGGCAGGAAGGCAGGCAGGAAGGCAGGCAGGAAGGCAGGCAGGAAGGCAGGAAGGAAGGCAGGAAGGAAGGCAGGAAGGCAGGAAGGCAGGAAGGCAGGAAGGAATGAAGGCAGGAAGGAAGGCAGGAAGGAAGGCAGGAAGGAAGGCAGGAAGGCAGGAAGGCAGGAAGGCAGGAAGGCAGGAAGGCAGGAAGGAAGGCAGGAAGGAAGGCAGGAAGGAAGGCAGGAAGGCAGGAAGGCAGGAAGGCAGGAAGGCAGGAAGGCAGGAAGGAAGGAAGGAAGGAAGGAAGGAAGGAAGGAAGGAAGGAAGGAAGGAAGGAAGGAAGGAAGGAAGGAAGGAAGGAAGGAAGGAAGGAAGGAAGGAAGGAAGGAAGGAAGGAAGGAAGGAAGGAAGGAAGGAAGGAAGGAAGGAAGGAAGGAAGGCAGGCAATGTCTTTATCTGGGCAAGTGGAAAAACTGGTCAGTAAATACAGGAAACCAATGCTATGAATAGATAATTTCACAGCTGATTCCTTTTCTCCCAACTCTTTTTCATGTTGTGTTCCAGTAATTAAAACAAAAAAGTGGCTGATCAGTGCAGGTAAGCTGTATAAATACAAGCTATACACAGGCAGCTATGAACAGTGATTTAAAAGGAGGAAAGCAGATAACAGGCAGTTAAGAAGAAATTCCTGCAGGGAAGGCAAATGATGACAGGATATAACAACATGTTGTGGAAAAAGGGTGGGTCTGACCTGCCTTGGGAATGATGGCCTCACATTGTGGCTCGGTGTCCTTGTGGCCTCACAGCCCTGTGCCTTCCCTGCAGTCCTTTGTTGGGCCCCAAGCCCTTCCAGCCTGGACCAGCCACCAGCACCACGGTGTCTTGGAGCACAGACAACTATGAACGTGAAAGCTGAAGATAAAAATGAGCACAAGTCCTTCTTTTCTATCGTAAACTCAACTGAAACATAGCACAGTCCCAAGCAGAGAGGAGAAAATATTAGATGTTTCTGCCAGCCTGTTTACTTATTTATTGTCAGATGATGAATGCTGGCAAGCCCTCATCTCCTGTTTTACCCTTGAAAATGTTGTTTTCCACAGTTTCTCCTGTCAAGGCCCTGCTAAGGTGGACATCAGCTAGGGTGGAGTCACAAAGTCAAGGTGTGCACTGCTAGTGGTGGCCAGGCTGCTGCAGCATCATGTCCCAGGCCACCAGGAGGCTCAGCATGATTTCCTCACATTTCCCTTTCTTGTTCAGGGTAATTATATTTCACAAGGATGGGAAAATATACTCTGGCAGCCAAGGTGTATCTCCAGTGTCATGAACAGGCTGGGCTTGAACACAGACATCACAGCTTTCGCCTCTAGACAGGGCAGCCACAAATGAAATTGAAACATTAGAACCCTTAAATGCAAAGTGTGTATTTGTGGCAATAAATTACTGTATGCCAGCTGCTGTACCAATTAGCAACACAGGTCTTTTGTGCCTTTCCTCAGATCTGAAAGATGGGAAATACCAGTTCCTGGGAGTAGAATGTAGAAGAGCATCATCCAGCATCACTAAAGATCATCAGCTGCTTCATCAGCTGCTTCCCCCCAGCACTGGTCAAGGAAGAAGAGTTCTGCTTCTCCAAATACTCTTTTGTCATTCTTTTAGGAAGGATTTTCTGCTCATTTATTTGACTGGCTGCCACCAGCCCATGCCTCAAATGAGCAAAGCATCCCTGGGAACTAAAGTTTGTTGTGAAACAGAGCTGGGAATATTACACCAAAACAGAGTGTTTGGATGCTGCTTAATCAATGTTTCATCTCAGAAATATCAACATGTTCTGTCTGACAACAAAGCAAACAATTTCTCTGCAAGAACACTATTTATCTAAATAAAATCCAAAACAGAAAAAGGTTAAAATGATTGAATAGTACCAAAATGAAAAATCTCTTTTTAGTTTAAATAAAGCATTTGAGTTTCAATAAAGAATCCTTTAAAATACCATTCTTGGCTCAGCATCACATGAACATTTTGCCATTCTTCTGCTTCAATTGCCATTCTGACAAACCTAATATTCACCTCTCTCTTGCACAGCACAAATTCAAAGCAGGAGTACCCCTATCTTCCCAGACAATACTGCATGCTTTCCTAAGAAGGATTTCTTTTGAAGTTGAGATGTCTTGAGCAAAAAACCCAAAATAGAAAGTGAGGAAGGTGACTTGGGACAGCTGTGAGTTGTATAAAGGGCAATTTCCCTACTCAATGAGAGCAGCAGAATTGGATTCAACTCATAGCCACTTACCCAGATGTCTGTAATTTTTTTGTCTGTAAAATTACCTTCCCACAATAAGTAGGAAAGGCCTTGTAGGTCAAGGCTTAGAGATATTAATAGAAAGCAGAAGGAAAATGTTATTGCCACTTTAGTAGCTGTAGCTTTGCTACAGAGTTATTTGTGATAAGTCTATCTGAACATCCAGGTATGATGGAAAATGACAGATTTTAAATAAATCCTCTCACGTATTGCCAAGAGCAAAAGCAGCTTTATTTTATATATGTAAAGAGCTTCCACTTAGACATCATACCCACACTGTAATTTCAAATAAACAACATTTAAAACTGCAGCTAACGAGACTTAGAGTTAAAGGCCTGATGATTAATCCATCACTTCACCTGTCTTCCCAAATTATACATGTTTAGCCAAACAAAGTATTAACATTCTGCATTTTACATACAGCAGCACAAGGTAAAATAATCTACTGTGACAAATATTTCCAGAGGGGGGAAAAAAAACGATTTGCAAACTGTTGAGAAAACTGACATAAAGCACAAGAAGCTCTGAGAGATTTCATAAGCAAAAGGCTGAGCTTTCTAAACACCTCACACCTATTTTCTGAACGCACTTGTGCTGAATTACACCACTGTGGGTTTGCTGCTGTTGTTCCTGGCAAGGGAGAGGAGGGAGAACCACTGGGATGGTTCCTGCACCTTTCCCCCATCACGCTGAAAAAATGACATAGCTGGAAATGGGAGAGGCAGGAGCTGAGCAGTGGGAGAGCTGCAGGCCAGGCTGCAGGGTGGGGATGGCAGAGGCTGCCCAGCAGCTCCTCACCAAAGCAGCCTGAGATTGTGCAGGGACTGACTCAGAGCAGACCAGGAGCGAGCGCATTGAAAAGCGATGCCAGCTTGAGAAGCACAACCAGAATAGCACAGAGTGCTGTGACACACAGGCAGGGAAACAGGCTCATTACCTCATGCATATGTTTGGAAACTGTTTTCAAGAGAGCTTTTCTGGTGGTAGGTACAGTTTGTTCCTCATACTCATTTAGCTAGGTAACATTTTCACTCATTAGGGAGAAACACAAACCAGTTGGAGCAAGGCTGTGACACATCCTGGCTCATGTCTGGGCTTGAGCTGGGAGGCTGAAACTATGTCACCAAACCTGTGAGCTCTTTGTGGGGTGTTGGATATGATGGGGTCAGGCTGCCCATTGAGGAGGACCTGAAATAACAGGAAAACCAAGGGATATTTTTAACACACTTATACAGAACTTCTGTCTTGCACTTCTGTGTCAATGTAAAATCTTTAAACCTGGGAGGGGTGGTGTGCAAGCATTTAACACAAAGGCATCGAGTGAAAGATGGTTTTTATTGAGGAAAGGCTGATCCTTGGGCTGTAAGTCATTCCTTGGCCCTGCTTATGCTTTTTGCTTACTGTCATGTTGTAACTCTTAAGGAGAGCCCAGGTTTTCACTGATTTTCCTCCAATGATGCCATCTCTGAATGTCCTGTTAGAAAGCACTGGCAGCAGCATATTCTGGTGGAATTAGACAGTGTTTTAGGAAATGAGTGCAGTGTGCCAAGTTCTGGTTACCCCTCAGCACAGTCCTTCTCCTCAGAAGGGGCTATTGCCAGCTTGGTGGACTCTTTAACTGAGCACTGCAACCTCAGAGGCAAAAGGTCTGGTGACATTTCAGCCTAGGATGGCCAAGGCACCAGTAATCCAGCTCTCCAGTTTATTCTGGCATCAGTATTTCCAGTCTGTTACGAGGCTTAGTGATTTCAGAGTCCCAGCTTTAGTGCCAACAGCAGGCAGAGTTTACACTGCAGAACGAGCCCGAGGTGCTGTCGTTGTGTTTTAGTGCTCTTGATGGAAATTTTTTTCCATTCATTTATTCAACAACCTCTCAAGCACCAGACAAGATTTCGGCGTCCTGCAGCAAGTCTCACCACTCAGAGGGGTGCTGAATATCTGCTCAGCCCTCCTGAACTTGCCAATTGTCCCTTTCCATGCATTGCTCCCCTCTGTGCCCCACACTGAGGAGTCCTGGCTCCCTGTCAGGTTTCCTTGGGCTGTCACCCAGCGTGTCCCTGCCCCAGGACCACGTTTCAGTGGAAAGTGACAGCAGCAGTGGCTTTCCAACCCTCTCAAAAACTTCAGCCTTTCTCAGGCGTGTTTGTTTTGGCTGTTCCAAAGTTTCCTCTCCCTTTAATAGATGGCAAATGCATTATCCAGCACAAACAGGGAGCCCATATGATGGGGTGGAGGGACAAAACAGATGGCACATGAGTCACTCCCATTCGCGACGTCGGCGATGAAAACATGCTCCTGCTTTAGCATCCTGCTGGAGGCTTCTTGCAAAAGACAATTGAGGAGCTGTGCTTGGCACTGAGTCCCCACAGCCTTCCAGGTGAGACAGGGACTGCTGCTGAAGGCCTTTCATGGTGCATTCAAAGCAATCCAGGAAAGGGCTTGGGGACTGTGGCAAGCCCCTGGTGAAAATGCAGCATAGAAACAGCCACTTAAAAACAGATGTGAGGGCACTGAACCACCCCCAGGGCCACCAGATCTCCCTGTTTCTTCAGGGTATTAAACTTCCTTGCTGCACTTCTTCCACCTGCTTTACTATTTGCTTTAACTCCCTGTGCCTGGCAGCACTAGGAATGCTCCCTGTTTTCTTTTCTCTTTTTTTTCTCCCCTCCCACAATCCTTCTATGCGTAATGGATTTTATATTCTAAATCACATCACTGAAATATCATGAATTACACAAGTAGGAGTAGAAGGCACTGGTTATGCTCTTGCCAGGAAAGATCCTCAACCTATTGGAAGCAATGATTATTTGCACTGTATAAATTGGATTTCTGCCATGAACAATATTAGAAGGAAAAGGCAGTGAGCAGTATTACTCTGCTGCTGAGTATTCATTGTGTTAAAACAAAAATAGACATAATATCAGATAGCTACCACCTGGAAACTGCATTATATATTTGGGTGAGAATACAATCCCAGTCTGCAAACACATTTGCACATGATTACTTTTACATATTGCAAGAATTTTCCTTGAAATTCAGTGTGTGTAACATTAATAGACTTTATTCATATTTGCAGAAGACAGCTTAGAGGAAGAGGCACAAAGTATTTCTTTCTGTCAAGAAGGTCTAATTAATTTTCTCTCATAATTCATGGAAGGAGGATTGTTGGAATCAAAGACATATAATCAATGGACGTATTATTAGTTATTTCTAACTTAACTGTCCAAATGTAGAATTCTTTAGACATCAAAAGCCGTTTCACTGCATATCTAAAAGGGATTCTTTTTTCCTAAAAACAAGGCAGACTTATTCTCAGAACTATCTGAAAATTAAAATTTGTATTTCAATGAAAAATTGCTATTATAAATCAGAATCTTTCATTAAAACAAATCTTCAAATGTGAAACCTGACAAATTCAAGATACGTACACAGAGAGAGCCTTCTCCTTTTTTTCCTGTTTCTTTTTCACACTGACACTGTAAAATCGATAACATCAAAATTGTTCTGGTTTTGCTTTTCATTTTCCTTTTTATTGCCTTCAATAATTTTGAAATTTCCTCATCTTTGAAAAAGGAAAATGGAAGAGTCCCCTTGTTTGTGTCACACTTCAAGCACTAGAAAGACTTTTCAAAGTTCCAATAGCAACCAGCAGCAGAAACATTTGAAAATGCAAAAAAAAAAAATTTGTGTGGGCAGAGGTGCCTGTGCAGCTTTCATTTTACTGTCCCCAGTTTCGAAGAAATATTTGACACTGTTAAAATTTCAAAGCAATCAGACTTTGGTGTTTCAAAGGTTTACAAGAATTCCTTTTGAAAAACTGTGTAGTGTCAGACAGAACAATGTTCAGAAAAAACCTGATGGTGGCAGATGCTGGTTTATTTGCATTGGAGCCCCAGTACCAAAGAGCATCAGTAGAAACAACCATCCCCAAATACTCAGAGCAGCAATGCTCTAATAAAAGAAAATAACTTAAACAAACCCCATAATTTGTCTCTTACTGTGTCTCCTCCTAATTGAGGAGATGTGGTTAGGAGGAATACATTTCTAAGTGGTCACTGATTCTGCATGAGCTCATCTTTGGACATCCAACATGTGGAACTTGACAAGGATCTGATTTTCACACATCAGGCAAAATCAGACCATCCAAATGTGTTCCAAGTTCAAAGCCTTGAGCACAGCACATTTCTTGGCCCATGCAACACAGTCCATGCAAATTGCACCATGATGTAGACACACCTGCACACGATTCCACAGAGCAGTACACAGAATTTAAAAAAAAAAAAAATACAAGAATTCATAAACTGAGAGAAGGAATTGTACAAATGGAAGGTCACAGATACCAAATAAAAAAAGAAAAAAACCAAAAAAGAAGTCTAAAACCAAAGCATCCTCTTTTTTTATTGGTAGTGATGCAGTCTGATTTTGCACCAGTGAATTGACTTTGATCTTTGTGTTACCCTCCTGTGTAGATAAATACAGGAGCTGATTTCTGCTGTGCAGCAGAGGGAGAGGGAAGGATTGATGGCTCCTCAGGCTGGGGCTGATCCTGGAGCTGCTGCCAGACTCTGCCTGGAAAAGGGCTCTGCAGGAGTCACACACAGCCCCTGCACCAGCACTGGCCCTGCACGAGCCAGAGAACTCAGGTGGGCCTGGGTGTACTTTCTCAGCTTCCTGAGAACTTCGTACACAGCCAAGAGATGCCCTGAGCCTCACAAGCTATGCTGAATAGGCAAAAGAGTGGAATTTTAGAGTGGAAAATGTAACAGAAAATCCTCCTTTGTGCCACATGTGCACAGTGAAGGTGCATCCTTCAGTCAGCCTGTGGGACAAAAAGGTTACCAAAGCTGTAGGACAGAAAGGTTACCAAAATCAGAAAATATCCCAGATTTAAGCCTGGCTCATCTCAGAACGGCACAATAATTTTTGAATCTAAGCAAAGCTTTTTAAAAAAATGGATATTGGACAGAAGTGTAATTGGGAAGCTTCCACATTAGTAAATATCAGCACAGAGGTACCCCAAACCCATCACATCTTTCTGCAAAAGGCACAAAATAACACCCTAAGAGACACAAACAACCTTAATGTATCCTCCTGGGTATATGTAACCAAGGCATTGACACCATATCAGTACTTTCAGACTTAATGATATATCAATGCCTTTGTTGCATATATTGATCTGTTCACCAGACCACAAAAAAAAGAGCATGTGACCGCATGGTGAACATCTGCACTGGATTTTTGGATGACTTTTCCTTGACTTTGGCACAGGGAGAACTTGTTATTCATACCATCATTAACATATCCTCCATCTGATCTATGTATTAAGGAATCACAAGTTGCCACATTATTAATTTCTCCCCTTGGGGATTGTTTTTTGGACAATAAATCCTACTTTCCCTTTCATGTTGCTTCACATGAGGAAGGGAATTTTGAAAGGGAATTTTTGCTTTCTAAGCAAAAATTGCATGGATTTTTTTTTAATGAATTTGAAGCAATGAAGTGTCTGTACATGTAATCCCTGGGTCCTGAAACTTTAGCACCTCAATCTGAAGGTGAAGAAATGCAGTCCCAAGCTGCATGTCCAGGAGAGTGGAGACTAATTTCAGATGCAAAAATTACATCTCCTATTCTGACAGCATCTCTTGCCAATGGGTTAATGCAGCACTCGATTTGCATGTCCACTGCTCAGCTTGGCTTTACAACTCCCTCTCACTGTATGCTCAAAATCCACGTGGAAGATTTTAACTCAGTCAAACGTCTGTTGTCATCAGGGTTTACTCATCTCTCTTCAGCTGTAAGGCAGGGAGCAGACCCAAGGATCACCAGAGTCAGGACAAGCCTCTCACTGACTCAAACCACCTGGCAAAAGGGATTTCCTTGAGTCCGGGGCATGCATCCCACAAATGGCTCTGAACTAATAAAAACGTACAGCCTGCAGGAATGCAATGAAATAAAACAATGAACTCAAGCTGTTGAATGAGCAGCATGGCCAGCCACTCCCCAGGATGGTTCCTTGATTAGTCAACACCAGTGCAGAAGAGCTCCACGTGGATAATTTATGGCTCACATAAATATCACATTATTACAACACTTTCCTGTTCACTCAGAGATAATAAGAGACGTACTCCAAATCAATATTTATTATTTTAGCTTTCCTTCCTCCCTGATGTTAAGCTTGACATCCTTCTCCTCCCCCATTTATTGCCTGCCATTGCTTACTGAACCCCTCCACAACCTCTGAGATAAGTATCTGGAGGAGATTCATATATCATGATAGCAATAAACCAATCCTTCCAGACACATTCAACCACAATGCAATACTGTCAAGCTCTGAAGACAAGTTGTTCCCTGAGGAGCAGAACTACTGAACCTTGATTTCCTGCAGTTCAATGTCCCAGAGCTTTCCTTTTTAACCCCAAAGAGCACCTCTCTCCTTCCAGCATCAGAAGTTCACCACATGTCCCCTCTGTGTGTCCCTGTAATATTTTGCCTTGCAGTTTTCTCCAGTTGCCTTCACATTTCCCAGGCTTTCTGGTGACTCCACTCATTTCTCCCTCATGCCCTTGCTGCTCTTTTCTGTCTTGACACTTGGGCAGGAGACAGTGGGTCTAGGGTGGAAAAAGAGATTGGAGATTTGTTCTGCCACCTGGCCAGCTGTGGGGCTGCCAAACCCAACACAGAGCACTGATTTTTTCAGACAAGACATGAAGAAAACCTCTGTCCTTACCCCACCTGCCAGGTGGGATGGATAAACTAGGATGGCTGGGAAAACCCCCCCTTCTCAGCTTGGTTTGAAGTGCCCAAGAGGGTCATAAGTTCCCAGAGGGCCATCAGACAGGTGACAGGAGACCCTCACCTTTCTCATCACAAAGCCAAAATCTTGCTGGCCCACCCCACACTCTGCTTTTCAGTCAGCAGCCAACTGACTGACACAACTGCACATGACCTTCACCAGACTGACCAAACTCTTCCTGAGGCAGTTTTACATGGCACCAATCACCTCTCTTTTGTTTGATCTCTAGTGCTAAATTGACATGAAATATATCTGTTGGTTATTATTGCCAATCCTGCCAACCCAAACCCATGAAAATGTCAAACTTGGTCACACTGCTGATGTTTTGCTTTCTCTGAGGTGGAGCATTTCTTTCATTGTTGTGTTATTTACACAATTTCCTTGTTCAAAAAGAAGGGAAAAACCCACTGGAAACTACGTGGTGTAGGTAAAGCCTCAAAATGCACAGCTAAGACAAACAAGGCTGCAGTATGCACATTTACTTGTGCAGCTCTTATAAACAAAGTTTAGCTGCCTGAATCCTGGTGATTTATACACTTTGGGCAAATATTGAGCTAATATGTGATTCATGTCCCCAGGCACACTCCAAAGCCACACTGTGTTCCCTCCACTGTGATTTAGATGTGTGCAACAGAATGTTACTGTTTGATCCAAAACATGTGTTATGACTTGCTCGCTTTCCCTTTGGTGTATTTGCAGAGGTTTTTGGCATGCCTTACTCCTTTCCAAAGATTGTTGGAATGAAAGGGTCAGATTATAATTTCATTTACTTGGAGGAAACTGAGAGGGTGGGAAAAATACATTTTATGTCCCCCCCATGAGCCATTAGCTGTGGGCACTCTCTGGCCCTGTCTTTTCTTCAAGTTTCACCTTCAAGTCTTGGCTTTCACCAGGAAGAAGTGAGAACATATCCTGAAAGACACTTTGACACCAATTGATCATTTTGCTCACCCAAGACTATCATTTATATGCTAACAGAATGTTCAAGGCTGCCATTCAGCTGCCAGCGGGTCCCCAGACGTGTTCTGAAGCTTTCTCAGGTCACCTCAGACTCAGCAGTGACTCAAGACTGGCAGATCTGTCAGGGCTCCTGCTGCACTTGGGCTTCTGAGAGGAGAAATGCAGGCTGGGCTCAGCAGCCAGCTCCAGTGCAGCAACCAAGCTTGGAGAGTGACAAAGAGCATCCTGCTGCCACTGTGGCATGAGGGATGATGCAGAGTGTCCTGGGCTGAGAAATGTAACCAAGAATGTGTATTCTATTTTCATCTGTTGAAGCCGGTTGGGAGATATTGTTCTTTATCTCTTGTAACTCTAGGGGTGGAAAGAGGGCAGATCCCTTCTGTTAATGGGACACCTGATAACAGCAGATAAGGCAGGGCCTCCTTATCTCTTCCTCCACCCATCCTCCTCCCAGGGACATCCCCTGTGAATGGGCCATTGAAGGCCTCTCACAGGACTGATAACATCACCTCATCCCATTGGGAGATGCTCCACCCAGTGGGAGGAGCCAAAGCCTTTCCACCGGGATAAAACAGCAATCCCAAACACCAAGGGAGCCTGTTCCCACTGGATTCCCAGAGGATGACTGGACCCTTTCTTGAGGATCATCTCCACCTCAATGGAGCCACATCTGTCACTCTGGGAGGACTTCGGGCTGCCTCCAACACCCTGACCAACAGGGTGTCAGGTTTGCATTCTGACTCTGTCAGTGGTCCTTTGTACTATTGCATTTGTCTTATTTTATTTTATTTGTATCTTTCTTGTTGTTTGTTCTCTCTCATTAAATTGTATTTCTGACTTGGAGTCTTACTGGTTTTGCTTTCAAACCAGTACACAGAGGTAGCCCCTCCTGGAAAGGAGCAGCCTGATCCTGCTTTTCCTTCTGCTTCCCAGCTCCCAGAAGAGTCTCTGGATATCAAAAGCTGCTCAAGAATGGCAGGAGATGTTGTGCCAGGAGCTGATGAGTTCATTGCTGGAGTGAGATAGAGGAGAAAAAGGGCTGAGGCCATGGTCTCAGGGCTGGTGACAGCTCCACTTCACCCAGATAAAATCATTCCTGTGCTGTGCCCACGGCAGCCCAGCTGTGTGTGACCACACTGGGGGACACGTCACGGGACAGATCCAGATGGAAACAGCTCATTCAGGTCATTTTTCAGATCATTAGACATTTTTGTTGGCAGCCAGACAGAGGGTGACAGGGAGACAGAAGGGACAAAGGAGGGTCAGCAGAGAGGAGCAAAAATGATGCTTAAATGGCATCCTGCTCAGACAAGGGCACACAGGCCAGCAAAGCCTGGATGTTGTCTTTAAGTCACTTGGCATTCTCCAGATATCACTGGAAAAGGGGATTTGGATTTCAGAGGCACACAGGATTTTTCTTTGATATTGCCCAGTATCCATATCCCTACATTATTGTCATTTCATTTCAGCTTTTGGCCTGAGAGTACACAGAATGTATATATATTTATATATATATGTGTGTGTGTGTATATATATATATATATTCATGAACAAAATGAGCAATAAAGGTCGAAAACAGACAGGGTCAGACTGACATTTGCAACCTCTGTGGGTTTGTTCAATAAATACATCAATTTTTCTGGTAGGGACAATGCTTAGTTGACTGCAGTTCACATCACAGTATAACTGTATGGCAGATGTTTGACTAATGTTTGAGCTTATATAATGTTTAAGCTATAAAATCCATGAGATTGTCACTTGTTCTTTGTTGAAAAACATGCCTACATCACTGAGAAGAAGGAAAGAGGAGAATGAGGAATCCACATTTCCCTTGATATTGTGTGGTCCATTTGAACTGTGTGCCTCCCTCACGACTTGTAAGGTGAATTTTTAAGGATTTCAGTTACTGAACCACCTATAAAATCCTTTCTTTAACTTTAAATAAAAATAAATCCAAGCCCCACTGTCTGCAGAACAAAATGTGAGAGAACACATATTGTGCAGACACATATTGTACAGTGCTGCCAGCAGCTGTTGCCGTAATTAAAGAGAGTAGTATTTGAAACAGTAGTAAAAATCAGAAAACAGTATTGAAAGGGTGACTTTTCACTGGTTTCATCCTGGCAGGCAGCCTCATGTGACACACCTGAAGAGCAAGAGGCTGTTGCTTATCTTCCAGCAATGAACTCCTGGCATTCTGAGCTTCAGCAGCTCTTGTTATCTTCATCTTCAGACTTTCACTATCCTTTATACTTACATGTTTTAGAAGTAGATGAAATCACCATCACATCAATATGCCTTTATTTTCTGATAAAACAGCATTGCCTCCATGCTAGATAACATGTGTTGTTGATGCATTCTAGTAAGCACTTACTCTTTTATGTAAGATTTTAAGAAAAAGAATATTTTTTTAGTTATTGGGTTAATATGTTGATTAAGTTTGTTAGAATAAAACAACAGCACTTAATTTAATAAATGAAAGATCCAGCAAGTCCTCACAGACATATAGTTTAGAGTGATTGTGGATATTCTGCTGGCATGAGATCACATAAAAACTTTGGCTGCTCTAAAGAGAATCACCACATAAAATCTCAGATAATCGTGCCTAAAAAGCAAAATTACAGGCTGAATTTTTAATGCAGCCTATAATCTGAAATTAACTGGCATTCTGTTATTGTTTATGGACTACATTGTCCCACTGGTCTGAATGGCAGATTACAAATATAAAGTCTTTGTCCCAGGGAATTTGCAGTCTACTAGATGAGCTGACTTAGAAATGATGAAATAACACAACCAGCAAGTAGGGTTTTTTCTTATTCTTGCTTTTTAGTAATACAACATCACCATATCACTGATAGGAATTTGCTAAATTTTCATTACTACTAGGCAGACACCTCACTAGAGGATCAGAGAAATGGCTACTGTTACAAAAAGATTTCTGATAATTAAAGGCAACGATTAGATTTCTGATAATTAAAGGCTCAACAAGTTGTATATGGCATTTTCAGCCAGCACTGGCTGGATTTAAGATTACTCATTTTAGATGGCATTGCTTACATATGTAATGTTCTCAGCCACCAAGGCATGATGGACTCTTCATTGAAAACCTACTCAGATGTTCTCACCTGGGAGTTCTAAATTAATCTAGCCACACTTTTTACCTTGTTCATGTCAGCCAATATGTATTATTCAGCTAGAACCAAGGGCAATTCTCCAGTGCCTGAGAGTTAAGGAAACTTAACAAGTCAGTTTTTCAAACTCAGTGCTTTACAATACAATCCCATTGCCATATAAATCACCAATAAATAATAACCTCCTTAACACTATCTTCACTTTCCATTAACCAAAATGTTCTTAACTTTAAATTGCAAAATTAAATAAAGGAATATTGCTCTATCCAGCATTACCTGCACTGTTCATCATTTTACTATTCAATAAAATAGAATGTAGCAGCAGGATTCAACTGTAGGTTCACTGTTAAAGAATTCTAATCAACTTCCATGTTGCACTATTATATCTGGAAACAGGAAAGTCTACAGAAAAAAAATATATTTAAAAATATTTCTTGGTACAACCACAATTTGATTTGGCTAACTATGTGGGAAATGCAGTTACTCTTCAGAAGTGTAAATCAGTAGTAGCTGTCTTTTTACGCAATTGCTGTTGACATTTCTGTTGCTTCTAGTAACTGCATCTATTTCCCATATGTCAATAATATATAATGTGGGCATATTTGCAATGAATTATAACTAACATGTCATGCAACAGCCTAGCAAAAATAAGGCAAACAGGACAACTCCAACAACAAAAATACAGATCAAAACCTTCAAACAGGCCCACCACAAAAAAACCCCAAAGGTTGAAGAGCATGTGTTCAGGCCTCCCTCCAAGGCCAGCAAACTCAGATTTGGATGACAGAAAGGATGAACTGTTCAGTTGTGACGTAAGGTGAGAAACTTCAGCCATTGTCACTGCTTGTCATGAAAAATCAAAAATATGTGTTTTGGTGGCAAGTTTCTTAGTAGATTTCATCTAAATATAACCATTTCTAAGTGATGGCTTACTCGTGATGAGAATATACCTCATGGCAGCAGCCTTTCATTTGATAATATTTATTTTCAGTTTTCAAATATACAGCTTAAAAGAAATTCTTAAAAGACATGAGTAGCCCATAAAATTCATTGGTTACATATACAAAAAACCCCACATACTTCACTTAATTTACACTCTATTTTTTTGCTTCTACATCTTCAGTGAAGTAATTCTGACCTCCATCTCACTCTTGATAATTTGTATTTCAGTTGCATCCTCCACCTTGCTGCTTCTGTTTGTTGGGGTTTTTTTCCACTTCAGTTCATAATGAAGGTACAAAAAGTCCTTGTCTTGGCAGCCCAGGGTGCACCTGTATTTGTTAAGAGTCACAGCAGTTGTGGATGCTGTAGCCCAGGCATTCCCTGAGTGCAATTCTCTCTGGTATCATTTCTCCAGCCATTCGGTGCTAGGATAGGTGAGAGTGGCTCACCTGTTGCAAGCACCATTTCCAGCCTCGTGCTCGGTAGAGCATCATCAGTGCAAGCTGCAGTAAATATCCTTCATATGGCAGGAGACAATCAGAGCCTGTTTCACCCCATTTGTCACAGCAGAGTTGCAAACAGCAGTCGTTGGTGTCTGCTGGTGCAGCTTCAGGGGTGCACAGATGACTCAAGAATCCCTGCAGGCTTTGAAAGCTGTGGCAAAAGCTCCTGTGTTTGCTGGAGATCAGCAAAATGGTATTAAATATAACCCCTTTGCATAGGTTTTAAATTCCCAAAATTCCTCTGTCTTCAAAAATATCAGCAGTGCTGCCTCTCTAAAAGGCACACAGGAAGCTGGTGGCTTGTTTGTGTGCAAGTACCAAGCCAAAATATACTTTATTATTCTAAGTGAATCTTTCCCAGGTCTACATTCCGGTTTTCCAGTGCACTGGCAAGAAATAGATTTGCTGAACCCCAAAAAAGATCCCTGTTTTCAGCAGTGACTATAACTGTTCTAATCCACCATCCCAGAGCTGGAGGACAAGCACAGTAATTTTCTCACCTGCCTCCTCACTGCAAAGTTTGAGAAGTTGAGTTCATCGCAGCGATTGCTGCTTGGCTGGGAGCACAGACATGTGCTTGAGCTCTAGAGAGTGATGTCATCTCTTTTCTCTTCCAAATGCATTTTCCTCTGTCTTTGAAAAGGATTTGGATGAGGAGTGACTGATTCAATTTTTCTCCACTGCTGAGCCTTGCAGCCCGTATCTGCAGCCACAGCCTGCGTGTTTGTACTGGATGCATCCAGGTATTCCTCACCAGCCTCTCTGCCCCTGACACTATCAGTCATTTCTAAATGGCCTTGGTAACTGACTGGCTAACGAGTAGATCTGTCTTCCAAAGTAGTTTATTACACAAAAGGGTCCAGATCATCAAAGCAGTGATGGAATTTTAAAACCACATCTGGCCTGCTTTTCCAGACAACTTCATTCATTCCAATGTAAAGTCTAATAAACACTATTAGCGTTTTATTTTCAACACCTTTTCATTATCTGCATTATACTCTAAACTGATGCACAATTTATAAAGATGAGCAAAAATGAGTGAAAGAGTCAGTCAAAATGGTCTTGGCAGATATTGTCAAAAAGATTGTTAATCCATTCGAGCATCACTTCCAAGTAAGCAACATCAAATGTAACTATTCTGTAGCCAAGAGAGGAATTCATTCCACACTAATCTAAAGAAGTGCTTCATCTCTAACTGTGTCAAGCCAGGCAGCACAGGTATTATGCATCCCTTCAGCAGCTGCTGGATAAAGCCTCAAGCTATGCTGCCAAATTCTACACCTAATCCTCACAAACTTGTCTCCTGGAAATATCTGCCAATAGTAAACAGAAGATTGCAAACAGTTTTGAAGTCACCACCCCGGTAATGTTTCTGTGTATCCTGTGGTGTTATGCACATGGCCTTTGCACAGAGTTTAATCAAAAACATTTATATTGGCAGATTCAGTATGTTCAGAGATGTTGGTACTTAACATCCCTGCCTATTCCAGAGGAGATGGCAGAGAGCAGGTGGTCTGTAAAATGGTTTTTTATTGCTGGGTTGCTTTTAGTAAGACAACAAATTAATTGCCAGGTCCTCCTGTGCATGCACTGCATCCCTGGTGTGCTCTGCTGGTCTGTAACCTGAGAGGACCCATCCCATCCCTAACCCTGCTGGTTGTCTCTGACATTTAGTGTCCCCTCTTTATGCCTTACAGCAATAAATTGCAAGTTTTCTTTGCAGAGTCTTAAATTTTCTGGATATAGTCTTTCGAAGAGCAACAGAAAAACAACTCCCCTTGCACAGTATCAGGTATTCTCCCAGTCACCTCCTGGAGGCTACAGAATTCTCCCACACACTGTTCTGGCACAGAGGGAAGCAGCAGCACAGTGCCTTACTGAGGAGTTGATGTTAGAAGTTGCCTTCCTCTCCTTTTATTGAATGAGGCACACGATGGCCCAGCTTGTTTAGTGTTTAAATGCTGTTCACGTTCCTCATTGACCTCATGATGTGACTTCCTAAAAAGCAGCAGTAAAGGAGCTTTAGGTGATGACTTTTTCCACATGTTACTGTAAAAACTGTAGTGGCTGAAGAGGTTGGAGTCTGTCAAATGAGCACAGAAGTCCCAGGAGTTTTACAATTTCTGAAGATCAAACTTGAGATCTGCTGACAATGGTGTAAATTCAGGGATAACTCTTCTGAGAGCCATCCACACCTAAATAGTGGGAAGTGTTAGTTGATGTGATGAAGAGCTAATCACCACAAGCAGAAAGGCCTGGAGATGGGCAGAGCACAGTACCAAGCAGAGGAAACCCCACAGCACCTGGTCCTGGGTACTCCCAGGGGCCTCAGCACACAACAACCTGACCATGGTTTGGGTGTTGGAGAGGTCTGCAGGAGCTGCTGTCACCAGGCAGCCTTGCAAACTGAGCAGGGTTATTGCCTCCAGGTGTTCAGGACTCAGTTTGGGATGGGCATTTGGGAAATGGTGTAAAATGTACTGCAGGATGTCTTAAAGGAGGCAGTGGGGATGTGCAAGGCTTAGGGGGTGTTAAGGGTAAAGATCAAAGGCAAGAACAGGAGGGTGAAGGCTGCTTGCAGAGGAACAAGCATGGAAAATACAGAGATAAGTGGATAAAAAGAGCCAATTGCATGTGAACAGGCTGCTGGTCATTATGCTTGTTTGGTCAGGCCTTGAATTTCTTGTTAAATTGCATTTCCTGGGTGAGGGACCATGTGGTGTGTGTATCTGTGTGTGTGTGTTTGTGAGCAGCAGCTGGAATCAAGCCATGGAGCAGAGGGCCCTTGTGGCTGGGCACCAGTGTCTGGAGAAACCAGTGTGTGTTTTTGTGCTTTTCCCTAGGGAACACCCCTCCTGGGAATGTCCATGCAGGATAAGGGTGTGGGAGCTGGCTACAGGGCAGCTGGATACCAGAGGGACACCAGAGATCTGGCAGTCAGATCCTGGCATGGCAAGAGGTCTGCACAAGCTGCAGAGGGACCAGTGAGTGCCTGTTTATGTGTGTGTGACTGCAGCAACCAGACTGGAGCTGCAGGCTCATCCCTGCAATCACATGAATGTCCTGGCCTCCAAAAGGTCAGCCAAGAGCAGATCAATGGCAGAGAGACAGAAGTGGGGCAGAGGTGGGGCAGAGCACGGAGCGGTGCCGTGTGTGACCCGAGGAGTGACATCCCCTCTCCCGGCCATGTCACCACTGAGCTGGGCACAGGAGGCTGCAGGCAGCTGGCCTGGCAGAGCTCCACAGATGGGTCTGCCCCAGCTCCAGGTCACAAGGAGCAGTCTCTGCCTGTGCAATTCCTGCTCTCCAAGACAGGAGCACGGTCCTGAGGCAGAGACAGCCACGCAAGAGCAGCCCTGCGGTGGGGCACAGGCGTGGGAGCTCAAGGGCTGTGCAGAATTGCTCTGCCACAGGCAGCCTGTGCCCACAGGGCACCCATGGACAGGCAGAACTGGCCTGTCAGACAGTCTGGTGGAAGGTCTGGACCCTGCTGTGTCCCAAGGGTGCAGGCTGCAGTTGTGTTTCAGCTCCTGCCCCACAGGATGAACCGAGGCTGTGCTTCCATCTCTGGCTGTAGTGGCACATCTGATCCAGGGGACCAGCAGGGCCAGCCCTCCTCTGCCCACAGGTTCTTGGTACAAAACAGGACAGTGGGGACACAGCCCTGCTGCAGCTGCTCCTGTGCCATTAGAGCAAAGCCCTGTACTTGCACTCACTTGTGGCAGGGGCACCGGTGCTGAATTCTTTATAAAACAGACTCTGATAGGTTGCAGCTAAGATGCAAACAGATGGCAGAAGGCTTTGAGCTCAGCTGATGTGAGGAGCTGTCAGAAGGAACTGGGAAGTGCTTTCCCTTTCCAGGGTGGTGGGATGGGGTGGCTCCAGGCGATGCCACACATCCTTCCAAAGGCCTCACACCTTCCCACTGGTGCATCTGCAGCTCTGGGCTCCCAGGGAGCTTCCTGGGAAGCCAGCAAGGGGCATCTTTTAGTGCATGGAAGGTGAGGGGCAGAAGATTTCTTTAGCAATTGGCCTCACTCCAGAACTGCAGTCTGATCCAGGACTCTTATTTCTAGCTCGGGAGTAGAGGAGGATTTTAACTGCCCTGAATTTGGAGCATGTTAGAAAATCCTGTACACATGTGAGAAACCACAAGCCTAGGCATTAAAAAAAAACATGCTTCCCTAAAACTTACAAAAGTAAGAATGCTCACCTTTGAGCTCTCAATTACAAGTGTTCAGGGGACAATAGAGCTGTGCAAGGAAAAGGCAATTTGTAATTGATGTGATTTATTAGGTTGTTGTTCTGCTCTATGAATATCTATAAACCTGCTGCTACTGTTACATGCATTTATTTATTCAAATACATTTGACTAACAGTGTTCAGAAGCTTTGACAAGGTGATCATAAGCAAGCAAAATCTGAATAGTGTTGCACAGTAATTTGTTAGGAGAAAAAAAGAATTTTTTTAAGAAACCTGGAAAGCACAGAAGTACTTGTAGGTAGTAGAAGTTTCTTTCAATGTTTGTTCTCTGTGGTTTCAAATCTGACTCCCAAAACTCCTGCCAGGATAAAAATTGTTTCTATAGACACAGCATGCAAACCTTTAAGTTGGTAAGCATGTTCCCTCAAACTGAATTCATTTAAAAACTCAGCCACTGTTTGCACACTTTTAATTACATACAAAGAACTGGCAGTGCAAGTAACAGAAAAAATGCAAAGAGAAAAGTCATGCCTTAAAAATTAATCTCCTTGTTCAAGCCCCAGAAGACAACATCAGAGGTGGCCCTGAAGAATAAAGAGCAGAAAAAAGAAAACCAGAAAACAGTTCTCATTTTTCCCAACTTCCCAGGTTGCATCCAGTGAACTTCCTTTGCTTTGCTCTCACTTTGTGCAGACCACTACTGTGATAGCAAAGCCATTTTCTTTGCCTGGAAAATGTGAATATTCCCTCTGAAGAGCACTTGAAGCATAGCAGGAGGAAATACTGCAGGGAAGAGAGTTTCTCTCTGAAACTAACCATAATGGATTCCTTTTCATTCCTGTGCTAAGGGACTTGCTTCAGAGCAGAAGAGTAGCCTGGCTCCCTCAGAGATAATGTTCCCTGTATCAAATGGAGACTGAAAGGGGAAATATTTTTTCCTTGGGGCAGCTGTCTCTGGTCCTCAAGAGGTTTGCATTGTGTAGGGCCAAGGCAGGTGAAGGATTTGTGGTCTAAGAGTTAAAGCAGGAGGAAAGAGAGATAGGACCCCTGGATTACAGGCTTTGCTCTGACACAGAGGTAAACAGTCACATTCAAATAAAAACTTCCCCTTTGAATTATTTTTTCCATTCCCTACCAATCCCAGCTTATCTCCCCATAATGGTCTTCACTCCTAAAATCAATTTATAACCGATCAGACAGCTAAAATAGCTTCTTACAGTAGGTGTCTCTAGTCAATGACTGATTTGCATTAAGAAAGATATGACAGCCAAGTGTGAAGAGAAAAGAATGATAGTTTAATTTTAGAAAAATTCCACATTCATCTGAGAAACGATTACTAAGCACTGTGTATGTTCATACATAAATTGCTTCTAAAAATGTGAGAAAGATATTAAAATGCTAAATATTTTCTTGCAGTGGGAGCAGGAAGGCCCCAGATCAGATGCCGTGGCCTTTTGCAGGAGGGGATGCAGGAGAAGCACACACACCCAGTGGCACTGAGCAAGCTCAGGGGGATGGGAGCAGAGGGGTGCAGGAGGAGAGGGAGGCTGGGACAGAGAGGCCAAGGCACCTTCCAGCCCCTCTGGGGAAGGGTGAGAAGCCTCCTGCCCTGTGTGTGAGGGACACCCCTCCTGCCAGCCCTGGGGACAGCAGGGACATGTCACTGAGGGGACAAAGAGCGAGGTTCCCACCCGGGCAGGCTGGCAGTGCCAGCCCACTGCAGCTCCAGCCCCTACAGAGCCAAAGGCAGCTCTGAGGAGCGTGACACAGTCGTAGGGGGACGTGCCAGCAGCCAGGTGCCAGCTCCCAAAATAAGTCCTACAGCTTGTCAACAGAGCTCTGTCATCTCTATCCAGAAAAAGACTAATAGTGGGCTGACGCCTGGCACCGACAGATTACCAGGTTGCTAGAACTGGGATTTGGATTGGCTGCTCAGGTTTGTTTTCATTTTTTAAGCGTGTCTTTATTTTACCAGGAAAAGCTTTTTTCTTTGTCTGCTCGTGGTCCAAGCTGGCAAAGAGAGCCTGGGATCTCCCACAGAGGAAGCCCAGACCCTGCCAGGCCTGTGCACAGGCATTCAGAGGCAGCAGAGACCAGCAGGATAAACTGGAGGCTCAGAACCCACAAGGGAAGGGAGGGAAAGAGTCAAGAGGTGAGAAAGGTGTGTGAGGAGGCAGAAAGACAAGGAGAAGGTCACTGCAAGACCATTAGAGCATATATTATGTTTTTTACTAGATGTGTCTCATTTTTCAGTGTCAAGAGGAGAATGTGCATGCAGTATTTATCCCACACCAACACACCCTGAGAGAACAGACATCAGTCACCGGCTGTGTCACGTTTTTATTAGCTAACTTTCACAGAATCATCCCTCCAAGTAGGGAATAACTCCATGCATCACAGCTCAGGTTTGACAGGAACATTAAAGGCAATATGTACTTTGATATATCAATCCAAATTTGGAGACAGCAGAGGCCAGACTTGATGTAAAAAAATATTAATATTATTTCTTATTAAAAAGGTAAGTTTGTAGCCCTCTAATGAAGATCTCACTATCTTACATAAAGGTCTGTTTCAAACAACCCAAACCATCTGACATTTTAATTAGTTTCATTCCATTGCCTTGGATTCATCCCATCTTCTTGCATTACAAGTCTTAGAGCATTTGACACTCTAATGTATAAGATCATTTTAGAAAGACAGCAAACTTTTATTAATGTTGACTTGGTTTCTACACACTAGAACTCTGTTATTTGACATATCTGCTCCGCACATCACTTAACTTCCCTGAAATATAACAGGAAACTCTTTTCTGGCTTCATTCAGGAGAAGAAAGTTACTATATGAGCAAATTGCATGGAGAGCCAGATCTTCTAAGGATTTTTTCTCTTAGGAGACAACATAGAACAGGAACTTCTCTTCCCAGAACTGCATAGCAGAATTCTCAATGCATTTCCTACCAGAGGCAGGAATAAGTGATTCTTTCATATATGGACTGGTCCAAAGACTAAAAGGCAACAGGAACCTCCTCAGGAGCCTGGAGAGCTCAGCTCACTGAGAGCAGCATGATTCCATCATCTCAGTACGACTGAGGACACTTTTTTGTGTTCCTTTGCAGATATAGCTGTGTTAGGGACTTCTTTGTTCCATGAAAACAATTTAACCAGCCCTTAAAAAATCACACCATTGTAGCATGACACTGAACAATTTCAGTCCTTTCAAAAGCACTCTGAAACTATGGAGAACTCCAGTTCTCCTTAGTTTCTCAAGTCTAAAGAGTGAGTTGCTTTATTTTGCACAATTTCATCTCAAAATTTTTGACAAATTTGTCTAAAACAGGCAAATACCAGTATTAAGCAATGCATTTTAGACAACAATTTCACACACTCACAGAGAGGTCAAAATACTATATAACAGAATGATTGTATGGTAAAAGGATTATGCTGTCTTACATCAAAAGCTCTGTGTCTAATTTAGGATTCAGGCATTTTGAGCAATAAATTTAAAAAATCATGGGAAATTATTTTTTTATCAGCAGTGCCAAAGTTTTACAGATGAGTTTGAGTCAATTGACTGAAATTGGAGTTGAAAAGCACCATCTCTCATCCAGCAATGGCTCCAATTTTCCATTGTTCAGGGCAGAGCCAGATTCCAGGAATTCAGCTCTCCAGATTCACATTTGTTAAATCTGTGTTCCTAGACACAATGTACAGATTTTCACCCAGGACTTCTGTGCCACATAACACCTTCACTGCCTTTGTTTCTGTTGATCAATTATTGCTGAAATCACATTCCACTGCTTCTGAAAACAGCTCAGCTGGCTGAAACCTAACAGGAGCCATGTGCCAGAAAATTCCTCAAAGATTTTTTTTTCCCTCTCTGGATGAAGCTAACAAAAAATACCACTTTTCCTTTCTTCCCCAGGTAGAAGCTTCTTAATCCACCATGTGGAAAGGAAATTAAACTATTCCTTTTCTTTTTAGACGGTTTGCTCTTTTTTCAGGGCTTCAGGAGGAGTTGTTTGGTCTGGACCCCGGCCCCATTTTTTGATTTGATGGGCTATGTCCCTGTGGGAAATGAAAGAGCACCCCTGGATGGATTCTCCCCACCAGGACTCTCAGAGGAGGGCTCTCAGGCAGGAAAACAGATCCACTCATCTCCATGCAAGTGCCCCAGGATGTTAAAATGCTTTCACTCTTCAGTTTTCTGCTGCTGGTCTGAAGGGCCTGTGTGAAAAATAAAGACTCTGTCTTAAAGATCTGGGTGATTAATTTTTGTTGTTTGTCTGAGAATGCAGAAACAAGGCAAGACCAGCTCAGGCCTAAACCCCACCCAAGAATTCCCCAAGGTTTCCACAGGACACACACACCGGAGGAGTGGCTGCAGGTTCAGGGAGGACATCTCCACCATCTTTAAAGGGCAGTTGTGTGAGGAGAGTAAAATATGACACATTTCTTACTCTGCTCCATTTGTTGGTGTCTTAGTTCGGAAAGACAGGTATCTGTGAGGGAAAACTGGAGTTTCCCTTGGAATGGAGAATGTAAAACCCCCTCCCTCCAAATTATTACAATTTTGCAATTAGGAGCTTTCGGGCAAAAATATGGGAATAGGAATAGCAGTTCTTTACCAGGAATATTAAAAATACAAATGCAGAAGTAAAACAAACAAACAAACAAAACAAAAAAACAAAAACAAAAACAAAAACACAAAAAAAAAAAAAAAAAAACCAAAAAAACCACAACCCCACAAGCAAACAAACAGAAGTCCTAGAAAACCCTGACAGTCAGGAACACATAACCTGACACCCTGTCGGTCAGGGTGTTGGAAGCAGTCCAAACAAGTCCTCCTGAAGTGACAGATGTGGTTCTGTTGGAGCAGAGATGATCCTGTAGACAGGTTCAGTGGTGGTGAGATGGGTCTGGTTTTCCTCTGAGAATCCAGTGGAAAAGAGGATGTCTGGGGTCCCTGTGTCCCCATTTTTATCTGGGTAGGAATGGTTGGCTCCTCCCCACTGGGTGGAGCATCTCCCTATGGATGATGGAATGTGTCATGTCATTGGTGAGCCTCAATGGCCCATTAACAGAAGATATCCCCTGGAGGGTGGACAGTGGTGAAAGAGATCAGAAACACTGCCCCACCTGGTTTTAACAGCTGGCCTATTATCAGAAGGCATCCACCCTCCTCCCCCCTGGAGTTACAAGATATAAAGATAAAAGAAACCATCCCCCAACTGCTTTCTACAGATGAAATAGAATACACTTTTTTTTGTTGTTACATAACCCAAGGCAGTTGTTATCTGGAGACAAACACAATGTACCCCTCACATTGCAGTGCCAAGTACCCTGCCACTGCCTGCTCCCTGCTTTGGAAGCCTCCTCCTCTCCTCCCTGGCTCTGCACTCCCTCAGTCACTGTAGAGGCTGAAAATCGAGCCCTGAACACCCCTCACAACCACCTTAAAGTACTGTCTGGCACAGTCAAACACACTTTTCCTTTCCAGGCACATGTGAGCAAAGCTCTGGACTTTTCCAATGCAAGGTGACATTCTGTTATTAATATGTGACTCCAGGAGCCAAAACCCTGCTGGGCCCCACTGTGACCATGAAAGGCACCTGGCTGCATGAAGGTAGCACTGATCTCCCATTTACCCAGCCAAAACCCAAATATTTACTTCCAAACTGAGCTGAGTTGCAGCTCGTCTGCACCAGCTGGTTATCCCATTGAGCAAAGAAAGGAGGGAAATGGATTTCTTCCTGTTTTCCTTGCCGGTCAAAAGATTAAAAGCAATATAGTTGTGTTGGTCCCTAGGTATTGTCTGATTAATATCCTGCTGGCCTGCTGGCAAATTGCCAGAATCCCTTCTCTTCAAATGAAAGGCTGTTCCTTGAGCTTAAATGGATTTTATTAGCATAACACTAATAATTCAGCACTTAAAACCCAGAGAATGTGTTAAAAGTAAATATAGGCATGCAGTGCCTACTAAGGTTCCTTCCTGCTTTCTTTCCAGGTGGGCAAAGAACAACAGTGCATCAGATATTTTACTCCTACAGTCAGGTCAGAAGGGTCTAACTTTTACAGGAAAGGGGCTAGAAAGCCAAAAGGAGAGCAGAAAAAAATCCTGAGAAATTCCTTTTTCCCAGCAGCATCTAGCAACTTGTCCCTAATGGTTTTAAATGGTGTTGGTCAGGTAAGGTGTAAAACAGAGAAGTTCTCTTCCCCTACCTTCAGGTTTCTTGGCCACAGCTCAGACTCTCCCACGTGAATCTTGTCATATATCCTCTCCTTCTCTCGCCTGGCTCTTCTAGCATGCTTCACACTCATGATCATTCTGAATTCTCCATCTTTTCATTTCCTTTACTCTTCTTTGCAGCAGAAGCCGCCAAGTTCAGTTTAGAAGCCACTGGCATGAGGCTGGAGTCAGCAGCCCATGAGGTACCTGAGATTGCTGCTTTTATTCAGGGTTATTCATGTGTTTGGGAATGCAGCTATGGCAAGCCTATCTTTTGCCTACTGTCTGCATCAGCCACTCATGTCAACAGGGATTTCAGAGCAGATAACTCCTCCCTGTCACCTCTAGCAATGGTTGCTTCCCAAATAGTGCTCCCCGAGGGACTGACATGCCACAGAAGAAGATAAATGTTCTGAGGACACTCGCTAAAAATACCCTGTGTTAATCCCCCAATTAAAAGCCTCTGGAGGAGAATAATGAGTGATCTGTTAGCAGTTCTGTAGGTTTGCAGTTGTCTGATATCCCACATCTGGGAGCTCCTGCCCTCGGGTAGCAGCTAATTGGCCCCAGTTACCACAGTGCCCCGCAGTCCTTAACGTGTGTGTCATCACTCCTGCTCACTAAAGCAAAAAAGGACTGATTTCAGCTCGACAGACTTGGAGCTGCATTTCAGAGAAGGCAGGGAACTGACTTTACAGTACTATACTCCATGTATAAATCACAGGACGAGGCAAAATCCAGGTCCTGACAAGTACTTTCTACCCAAGGGAGGAACTGGCTACAGAAGATGTTTCTTTGGGTCAAATACATTTATTTACAAGGACTGCGAAAGTGCTGCTTCCCTGTCAAAATCAAACAACCAGCATGTTCTTCACCTAGCCCCTCTTGGCCAATTCTGTAACCAAAAAAAGCTGTTGCAAGGCCTTTTCTTGAGCAAAGATCCACTGACTGCTCTGTCTCCTCGGTTTTGTGTTACTTTCTGTCTCTGCAGAAGTCCTGCTCCTTCTCTGGCAGGCACACAAAGATCATTACCTCTCCCTTCAGGCCTTGCTCTTTTATTCCCACAGGCCTATGTAATTCAGCCTTTGTGGGATCTTAAGAACTTGCTCCCGTGGTTTTGAGGATTTGGTACAACCAGAGAGCCCTGATAACCCTGTAAGGCTTATCTCTGAGCCACTCACCACCCCCTGCAATGCACCCAGGCTCTAACAGTGCTGAGATACCTCAAAATATAAATATAAATATATATATATATATATTTTTTTTTTTTTAAGACTCCATCCGCATTGATTTCAACAGGAGCTGGATGCTTAATCTGCTTATACACTTTTGAAAATCCTATTAAGTGCCTCTTTACTGCTCTAGGTGCCTAAATATACTTTTCTTAATTTGGCTCTAAGTGATTTGCATCCGTCATCAAGATTTTTGAGAGCGTGGCTCG
This sequence comes from Prinia subflava, assembly GCF_021018805.1. NCBI lineage: Eukaryota > Metazoa > Chordata > Aves > Passeriformes > Cisticolidae > Prinia > Prinia subflava. The sequence continues at coordinate 100,643,947 of NC_086249.1, read as the reverse complement.
AGGGGAGAGGCCTCCCTGTCACAGCCCCTCCGTGCAGTCTGTCACTTGCTCAGATACCCAAACTGGGAGCTGAGCTCCTGTGAAGATGCTGTGACAGTGTGAAATATCTCTATTAAACTGTGAACACTCTCAGTGCTGCTGCATCCTCGTCCCTCCTGCACTGAGCACACGTGTCCCCTCCCACCAGAGTCCTCCCCATGGGCTTCTCACGGCCTCATCTCCCTTCCCAGCACTGCCTCAGACACAAACAGTGTCCTGAAGCAGGTCCAGCTGCAGGTGGAGGCACAGCTCCTTGGTGAAAGTGGGGAAACGCATTTTGGGAGGGGGGAAGGGATGGTTTGACTGCCTGGGGGCAGCAGCCAGGACAGCATCCGTGTCTCACCTGGCAATCCTAGAGGATTCAGTGCCTGTGGCTCAGAAATGCCTTTGCTCAGCTGTTTTCATCTTCCTTGGTTTGCAGTTCCTAAAAGGAAGTCACAGGCAGGAAAAACTGAGAGGATGTAGATCTGTGTCTTGTGTTATGTAACAAAAAAAAAAGTGTATTCTATTTCATCTGTTGAAAGCAGTTGGGAGATGGTTTCTTTTTTCTTTCTCTCTTGTAACTCCAGGGGGGAGGAGGGTGGATGCTTTCTGATAACAGACCAGCTGTTCAAACCAGTTGGGGCAGTGTTTCTTATCTCTTTCACCACTGTCCACCCTCTGGGGGATATCTTCTGTTAATGGGCCATTAAGGCTCACCAGTGACTGACACATTACATCATCCCATTGTGAGATGCTCCACCCAGTGGGGAGGAGCCAACCATTCCCTACCCAGATAAAAACTGAGATCCAGGAACACCAGGTATTCTGATTTTCCACTGATTTCCCAGAGGAAAACCAGACCCATCTCACAATCACCGGACCCTTTCTACAGGATCATCCCTACTCCACAGAACTAGATCTGTTTCTCCAGGAGGATTTATTTGGACTGGTTCCAACACCCTGACAACAGGGTGTCAGGTCATATTCTTGACTCTGTCAGGGTTTCTAGGATTTTTGTTTGTTTGCTTGCTTGTTTTTTGTACTACATTTGTATTTTAATATTCCTAGTAAACAATTGTTATTTCTATTCCTAAATCTTTGCCTGAAAAAACCCTAATTGCAAAATTATAATAATTTGGAGGGGGGGGTGTTCACGTTCTCCATTCCAAGGGAAACTCCAGTTTTCCCTGGCAGACACCTGTCTTTCCAAACTAAGACAATCTGAGAGGCTGAAAAGAGCAGTTTGTGCTAAGCACTTCTCAGTTTGAAGAAAGGGCACTGAAAATGTGTCTGCGCCTTTAGAACCAGCACTGGATGCAGTAACTGCTTCCTGCACTCCCTGGACATTGAAGGGGGCCAAGAAGGGAAACTGGCCCTGGCCAGGCTGGTACTCACCTATGGACAGCTTGGGAAAGATGGGCCCTGCTGGCATCCCCAGCAGCACTGCAGGTCTCATCAGAAAGGAGAGGAAATTAGCACCTCAAGAATTACAGTTTAAACAGTCCTCCGAGCACCTTTAGCTGTTCTGAAGATGAAAAGGAACTTTGAAAGAGGGATTAAAGGTAGGATGGTCTGGTCTTGAAACAGAAGAACAACTATTTTAAAAGAGCAATGAAAAATGGGAACATATTTCTAGATCTAAGCATATGCTCAGAGAAATCTAGAAAAGTGCAAACGTGAAAATGTTCTGAATCTGGTCAGACCTTTCTCCTCTTACAGGCCCTATGCTGCAGCCCAGGAAGCCTTGATAAACCAAAGCCTAAAAGTCCACTTGGCCTTTGCTACTGATTTCTCCCAGTATTAATTGCTTGCAGCTAATCACAGGCAGCACCTGAACTGCACCAGCACTCGCAGCAGCCCCATAAGGGACTCAGCATGGCAGGATCCAGCCTGTGAGCTTCAGTCAGCAACTTCTGAGCTCTTGGGTCTTTCCTTGCAAAGTGTCAGCGTGGGCAGGCCTTACAACACATCTGTGCTCCACTCCCTTGTCTGCAATACTGCAGTAATAATTACAGTGGCCCCATGCAATCCTTATGGATTGTTAATTTCCATTTGCAGTGGACACTCACAGCTGTACTGAGGACAAATCACCTTTCTGCAAAGAGTGAATTAAATATCCATGCAAAAAATCTAATCAGTTATAACTCGCTCATACACAGGCAGACAGTCCAAACCCAGAAAAAAAACCAATTTAAAGGAATAAAAAATATTATTTGCTTATCCTCCCATTGCAACCGTGCAATGAGCAGAGACAGGAAGAAAAGGTTACCCTTGCTCTTGATGGAAAGTGATGAGAATATTCTTCCCCTTGGATCTCCCGAGCTTTCAAGGAAGATCCCCGAGCTGGATATCCTCAAGGAGCAAATGTTAACTAACAAAGAGAGAGTTGGACAGGCTCTCTTTCTTGGGAGAGGAGCAGGGCTTCCCTCAATGCCACTTCACATGAGACCTAGAGCCAGCGGCCAGAACATAACCTAATTAGGCCAGAAAGGGTGATTAGCTGTTTATTTTAAGGATGTTCAAACCATGCACTCACATTATACACTGCCCTGGGAGAAAAAGGATGCTGTTTATAGTTCCAGGCCTACGGGATCAGCAAAGTTTATTTTCCCCTACAAATGAAGGCTTGTTCTACTTATATTCTTTCAACTCAGATTGGATCTGTTTATTTTCACTCATCTGCAGGAAATGGGAATATTTCAGTCTATTATTTTGAGTCCAGGGAAGCAGTTTGTATTGCTTAACCATGGGCAAAGGCAAATTAGTCACAGCCTTCACATGCTACCTCAAAATGTTTGTTTAATAGTAGTACCATTAGTGGAAAAAGGATTTACAAAACCCTATCGTGCAAATTCTGCTTCTTGAACCTATTCTGGAAGGCACGAGAAACTTTGTGGAACCCCCCAGATGACTGGTACTCCACTGTGGAATATGGACATGGTCAAGTTGTCCCTCTTCCCAGCAGGCACTCCGTGTTAATGCTGAGCTGAGCAGTTTAATGCAATATTTTCAAAGAAGCTCGATGCTTCTTTATTGAATTTAGCTCCTGGTTGTCTTGAAGCAGAGCATTGAGGAAGGAAAATGCTGGTGGGAGAGAAGGGAGGTGCAATGATGATCTACATATGTGGCTTCTGGTCAGAGCAGTGGCAACAGCACAAAAATGTCTTCATAATACATAAAGCACACCCTGCCAAAAACTACAATGGGATCCGTTTTCAGTGTCTCCAAATATTTGTTTGAGTTGGCTTATATTTAGTTATAAAACAATCCCTGTTCACTAGAGTATGTTAACAGGATTTGTTTGCGTGCTTTGATCTTCTATTTTTAATCATCTCTCATGTCCGTGAAGCCTTTGGTAAGATTCTCCGTTGATAAAAGTGCTCAAATTATAGCAAATGGACTGTGAGGTGACAATATATCTTAGAGAGGGTTTTAATTCCTTTGAAGTTAAGCTTTTTGATGGTCAATTGAATTATTTTAATTGTATCTTATTTTAAACTTAAACCAAGATTATTTTTCAACTGCTGGAATTAAAAAATTCTGCAGGAGCCAGATAACTTAAAGTGCTGTGAATGTAAATTTTATCTGTTGCATGCATTCAGCAGAAGAAACAATCAAAAATGCACCAAATACTTTGATGAAAACAGAAATTACTGGCAACCAATTATGAAGATATGGAGCAGCAGAAGGTACAGTGTGTTACATACATTATGGTGCTGCCAGAATAGGCTACTTAGGGATGTAGAATAATAATTTAGATTGTTGATCATTATAATCTCATGCTGGCCATAACTGTCTGGCTGTTACTTTATGCCTCCCCAGCCTGTTTGCTGAATCTGTTTGCTGATTTCTGCACTTGTTTATAGTTTGCAAATTGTTTGAGGCAAAGTGAATTTTGCTGTTTGTTTGTTTTGCTGGCTCTCCAGAAGGGAACGGGAACCTCCGTGATCTCCTTCGCTGAAAATAACTTAAAATATCCCTAATGGATGCTGTAAAAATTCTTCTCTAGGAAAAACAAACCCAGCTGAACTCTAGCTAAATTAACTGATATCCCCCATGAGCCACCAATTTTCATGATGGGTTATGGGGAAGATTTATGAAGTTCAGAAATGGCATCATGTTCCTCCCTCCTCCTCCTCATGGCAGGCTCCTGCCAGCTGCCAGACGAGTAGAACTTCCCCACTGCACTGGACATAATCCTCCAGTTCCCTGGTTTAAGGGAGCCTAGAAGGATCACTTTCCAGAGTAATGAGGGTGAGATGCTTCCCAAGATATCTAGACAGCCTCCATGGGTTTTTCAGATGAGCCAGTGCATCAGAAGTCACAAAGTGCCTGTAGCCTTTACCTGGGCGTTTTTTCCTTTTTCTTGCTCTGAGATATCCAACTTCTCATGCAGACCCCTGAAAAAAATCTTCCTTGAGGTGCACATGTTTTTCTTGTTTGTTTTCTTCTGAATAATTTCCTTTCTGTCCTGTTCTTGTGGGAAAAAAAAATTAAATTAAATCTGTTCCACTTTCAAACATTCCCTGTGATTGCCAGGGTAATAAAACATACCAAGGTAGAATCAATTGATTTGCAGGGGTTTTCATGCAGCTTTCTTGTGGAGTTTTGGTTGTTCTTTGTATGTGATCAAGAAGTCCAACACAGACAGTAATTTAACCAGAAGCTTGATGTCAGCTCTTCTGGGGTAGGAATATTTCAATATTTCAGATTGTTCTATTGTTCATAAGAAAAAAAGTAGTTAAAATCTCATTATCTAGTTAATTCTCTGGCAATATATGACTGACAAGCATTCATAATATTTACTTGTGATTATTAAGTCTTTTCTAGCCTTATTAAAATTTTTTGATATTTCTATGGAATTTACTTGTAGGTTTTCTGAGGCATTTTGACCAAATCCATTGGAGTATAGCTGTTTTCTCCCAATACACATAGGAATTTATGCTAAATTGGATAACAAAGCTGCTTGGGTTGGAAAACAAATTAATCCACCCAGTCACATATGAAATGCCCAGAAGAAACAGAAGAATAACAGCTTTTCTACATTTTACTTCTGTGAAGAGAGAATGAAACATTCTTGTCTCCAGGGATCTTCGAGTCCCCACTCCCATCCTTCAAGTTTTATCTTCCCTCCCCAGATTCAGAATTTAAGGAGCAGAATGAAATGGTTTAATGAGAAGAGGTGATTGTGGCAAGAGGGGATACTGTCAATCAAGGAACAAGCCCATGGCCACGACAATATCCAGAATAAAATGCTCAGTGCAATCAGACAGGTGGTCCAGGGGCTGCAGGGGGAGAGCAGAAGTGGGATCTGAAGGTCTGATAATCAATGGCAAGGTGATCAATACAGTGATGGGGGTCTTTGCTGCTGTCCATCTCAGGCAAAAATAGAAGCTTAAATGCAGGTGTTTCTCTCCAGTGACGTGGACATCTTGCTTACATCAAAGAATCCACACTTAGCAAAACAAATCCCACCCTTTCCTAAGGCAGCTTGCATTCCCTGAATTGCTCAGGAGGGAACACTCTTCCCTTTCTCCTGCACTTGCAGCTGCCCAAGAGGAGCGTGGGTGCTCCAACTTTGTTTTGAAAGAGCAGTGCCCCTGATGGGGGGCGCTGGGGGAAGTGTTTGCCAGGATTAAAGGAGAAATTGCATGTTTTCAAGTAAAGAGGTTCTAGCAGAGTCCAACAGAGACACGAAGGCATCAGAAATTCACCTCAGGGGAAATCCTAGGCTGCATTTTCTCTGAAAAAAAAAACCACCTAAAAAAGCTTTACCTCACGGATGTGCCTGACAAAGGAATCTGACTGGCAAAGTTCATCCACGTCTGCTGTTTCTTGAGAAAGGAGTAAAAGTATATTTGATGCAGTGTTCAGTTATTTGCTCTTTGGAAATCCAGTTCCCAGGGAGTTATTCTCTCATTCTGCTTTATTGGTTTTCACTGTCTCCCAAGATCTGTGCAGTTCAGCTCCATGGTAACTCAGGAACTTCCTCAGTCGCTTACATATTGATGTATACAAGGAGAGCACAGTGCTAATACACTGTTTGAGCATCTCTAAGGTACATTTAAAATATCTAAGAAGTGTGGCAGAGTAGGATTTATAAAGGATACAGAACAGTGCTGCCTTGCCTTAAGTGGCAGTGATTGTCTCTTGGGAAGATCTACCAAGTCACTCCAGGCTTTGCAACAACTCAAGTCATGCTAAACTCCTGTCCACACTGTCAAGAAACATTTGCTCTCCCTGTCCTCCAGAGACCACAATAAAAAAATATGAGGTGATTAAAAAGGGGAAGCGAAACAGAGGAAAAAGGACTTGCCCTGCAGTAATTAGCCATGTCTAGGCTTACCAGACAGGTGCTACTCATTTAACAGCCAGGATGTGAGCCCTGTAATCCCCATTCTCTGCTGATCTACAGCCCACCACCAACTGCTCAGCCTGCCAGGCCTGGGGTTTTGTACACAGAACAGAAATGCTAGAGGGGCTGGTGCATGTCCACGTTCTGCTCAGACATGTGCATGTATAATCAGAAAGCACTTCAGGCATTAGGAAACAGAAAACCCGTGACAATTCCCACACAGACCTGAAATCAATCCCTGGTTCCTCAGCTTTCATCCTGGTGCCCAGCCACCAGCTGGCTGTTCCTGTACAGGACACAGGTCCAGTTGCTTTGAATATCTGTGTGTTGATTTTTATGAATTATGATGGGATCCAGGCAACAAAGTGCTTAGTGCAAGCTGCAGTGCTGGAGATGCTGTGGGGATTCATTAGTTAATGACACGAGGACCTGCTGTAGAGCATTTAAGGCTTTAGCAGCATTCTGCACCTTCTCACTGTTGTTAGCTTTAAACATCCTTGGGATTAATTTTTAAATACTTCAGAGAATATGACTAGAAAAGTAGAAATGATTACATGAAGGGGGAAAAAATTCCCACATGTTTCGGGAGAGAAATAAAGCTGCATGTTACCCTTTGAATCTTGCACTGAGGAGAAGGATCACCTTCTACTACTTCAGTTGCAGTGAGGAACCTGCACTGTACAAACACATTTGTACAAACACAAGGGCAAGGAGCTAAAGATCTGTATCACCATGTCCTGACATCCTTTGGAATGGTTAATTTTTTGAGGAACTGTTCTACATTGAAAAGCCCACCTTTGAAAATCGGCAATGAGTAACCAAGGATGTCAAACAAAGGACCACTGCAGCTGTTACACTATTGAACATGTCAGAATAATCACAGCATCCCCACGCCCTCCACTGAGAGCAGGCAAGCACCACTCACTGCTTCAGATCTGGAGCTGGAGACCTTCCCTGGAGAGTTCCAGAGTTCCCAGCTGGTCCACATCCTCCTCCTGCTCTGTGCTTCCTTCTGGAGGATGCTGCTGTTCAGCATCAGGGTCATTTGAGTTGAGGTTCAGATGGTGGAATGCAGCTTTCTGCATGGTGGATGTTTATCTGTAATCCCCCAGCTAATTTCTGAAGCTGAAACAAAGCCAAATGCAGAAAAAAATGAAAATGGTTGGGTTTTTGTCCACATTGTAAAGTCCATATGGACCATTAGCATAAAGCTCTTTATTCTTACTGATACTATCATTGTTATTATATTTTTCATTTTGAAAAAAACCCAAACAATAGGAAAAGAACTAGGAGTTCATAGTTTATTTGATTAAAAGAAGTGAAACCTGCCCAAGTATACATGATATATATATGTATAACTATACTACTGCTACAGAAAATACATTTACGTGGTCAGAATCCAGATCCAGCCTGTGCAGATAAAGATGGTAAAAGAAAAGCTACTTTACTTCTGGAGACATCTGTTGTCTGCTGCTAAATAGGAAACTAACTTCTAATTAGATAGATCTTACAGAAGATGTTTGGCAATATTTGAAGCATCCTGCATGCTGCATCTTGTTAGAGCTGCCTGACTCATCAACATTTTGCTTTTGCGGTTAAGTTTAGCCACACAATGCTAAGGCAAAAATAAAGAGTCATGTGACCTGTAAATAAATAATAATACAGTCACAGGAGCTACCTCTTACTTAAGGTTTCAGAACAATTTTGGTTTTAAAGTTCATTTTGTTAGAATGCTTCAGCACATTCTTCTCTGCACAGCTCTGTGATTAGATCCCAATCAGAGGAATATATTTGAAAGCTGAAGGTTTTGGGAGGAGCTGCTCTTTCAGAACACAGAATCAGCAATTTGTGACTCTCCATGCTGAAAGTTTTGTGCATTTATAATTCAAAACAGGCAAAATTGAACAGAAGTTTTCTCACTGGCCATGCTGACAATGAAGACATGAAATATTTTTTGCCAAGAACTTGAGGGAGGAATAGGTATAAAAGTGATCTCCTGACCCAGTGTAACCCCACGAGAAGTTCAGTAAAAGGGTAAAAGTACATCACCTGTCCTGTTTCTAATTCTATCCTACTTTGATGGCTGGAGGTATATTATACATTATATATGTCAGGGGGATTATATTAATCAAATTTCCATAAATGTCCCCTAGCTCTGCCCTTGTATCCATCTAATGGAAAGTGAAGGCCTCAGCCTACAAAGATCATCCTGAAATTCACTTCTAGCCTATCTCCTTTTACGAATATTCTTGGCAGATGCTGGCAATGAATACACTCAAGCAGTCATTTAAATTCTGCTGCTTTCTCAGGAATGGAATTCTTTACAAATTATATTTGGTAGCATCTACTAGTCCATTCATTCTCTTTCAAATGCCAACTATAGCCTGATCCTCTATGATTGTTCATGTAGAAAACTTCCCCTTCAAGAATTGAGACCAAGACTCAGCAGTGAAAATACTTGGATTGCTGATTTTATTTTCTTAAAAATAGAATTATCCTGAAAACAGCACATTCCTATGCAATGTTTCCACCTTGATTAAATTACACACTTCCCACTGGAAAAAAAAAATCCATTTTCCACTCTCTATTTATGGAAGAATCAGTCCACCTTCCTGAGGTTTCTCTGCAGTTCAGGCAAGGGCAGTTTGTACTTGACACCAATCAGCTGTTTACTGCCTTAAAAAATTGGGCTTCTATAGGATGAGTCACCAGGCACGGGAGAGTCAAAGATCATTTCCTGGGTCCCAACTGAGGGAACACTTTACTGTGCCTAATTTAATGGCTAAAGTATGTTTAAACCCTTCTCTGGGTTGGAGTTCTCAGTTTAGACCACAACTTGGTTTTCAGTGGACAGCAGGCTTTGGGGAAAATGCCATTGTGTAAAAATCAAATGCACACTCTGGAGTGACATTTCCTGTGACAGCTAATTAGGAACTTCAGCTGATAGATGATGGACCTGGGGTAAAGCTAAGGGCATTGCAGGCTTTGCACTTCCTGCTTCTGGGATTTCTAATACTTTTTTCATCTTTATTAAAGAGTCTCATTATTTTGAAGAACAATAAATTGTTACAATTAAATCATCTTTACCGTTATCTTGTTTGGGATTCTTTATGGATCACGGTCTTTCCTGAAATTACACTGTGCAAATGTTATTACTTGTGAGATGAAATTAAGCTTAGTGAATAAGCCAAATAGATGCACAAATAAATGACATTCTTCAGTGAGCAACTACTTCCTGAATAGTTTTAAACATGTCCATTAATTTGTCCTTCTGTGGGCAGTGAACAATAATTTCACCACCCCAATTCTTGACACTGAGGAGCAGAAGGCTTCAGCAGTCCTTAGGCACCTTTTTAAAATCATCCAGATTTTTAAGCAGAACAGGAAATACCTTCTAAGGAGACGTCTCCCCATAGCATGCATTTGTTCAGAAACATCCACGTGGTTGTCATCCTGTAAGTGCAGTGTAACAGGTAATAAAAATCATGAAAACTTACATTTTTGCATCTGCCGAACTCCTAAAATTACCCAATTGCAAAGCTAGTTATGAAATAAAGAAGGAGAAAGTTATAAAAAAACTACAATGAACTCTGAAGTCAACACTGACAGAAAAAGGTGGCAGGTGTCAGATTAGATGAAATAACTTGTGATTGCATACCATGATGTGACTTCATTAAAGGTATGAACAAATTTAAGCCTGAGGTTATGGAATTGACTTTAATTTGTCTTTATAACAACATCTAAAACTTTCAGAAAACGTTGGCAGGAAAAGAAAATAAAGACAACTGTAAAGAAGCTCTATTGGTTTTTTGTCAGTACATAATGAAAATTGAAATAAACCTTAGGTTGAAAATCAAAAGTAAGATTTGGTTTCTAATTAATTGGGTAAAATCATGTAATTAGGTAAAAAATAATTTGTGCTACTTTGAGCTTGAGAGAAAAAAATCCATAACTAAGTGAAGAAATGCATTTTACCTGCTGTGCTCAGCTGAGTTCATGTTGCTTATCTGTTCAAAGGTATTTATGTTTTTTACGTGAACCGTGTCATCAAAGGGAAATCTCTACTTTTAAAAAAGTTACCCACTGATCCAGTGCAATCACTGATCACTCCTGATCATTCATCCCAGCTAACCCTTAGGGCACTGCCTCAAAAGTTCTGGTTTGGGCTGTTCCAGCCAGGCATTTCCAACACAGGATTGCTGCTGAGGGACTCATTTTATAAATTCAGGCCCTTGCACAGAGCTCAGCTGCAGAATCCCCTTCGTCTCCTTTCACTGAGCCATCCAGGCATGGCCAGGGTGAGCTGTACCACTGCTTTTCAAGGGCTTTTCTTCAAAGGGTTTTCTTCAAAGGGTGCTCAGAGCAAGGCTCTGCTAACTCAGCCACCCCAGCAGAGATCCTGCAGCACAGGGATGCTGCTCCACTCAGCACAGGGATGGGTCTGGTTCATTTTGCAGCAGAGCCATGGGGAAGCTCCCAGTGTTTTTGTTTTCATTTATTTTGCTTTGCTTTAATCAAGTTAAGCTAAAACAGCCAAGTTCAAGTTGCACAGCATAATCAGGAGGATTTCTTCAGCTCGTTCCCATCCATCGCACTGTGCCACATTTTTGCTAAATTGATTTTAAAAGCCAAAACTTTTCTTTCTGACTGGCTTCTGTCTTAGACAAATTCCACACATCTGAATACAAAGATCATTCCAATATAGTTTTAGATATGAGACTTCATTATTAAACATTACCAAGGTATTTAATCTCTGTCTGACAAACAAAGAATATTAAAGAAGATAAACTGGAGTATCTGAGCCACAGGAGGGTCTCCAAAGGTTCATTAGATTAAAAAACCCAGGAATTTAACTCCTAACCCCAAAGGATAACAGCAAATTGCTTCTGTTGACATTTTAGTCAGATTTTTTTTCAGATTTCTCAACAAGTTAAGGAAAAAAAGACTTGAAAACAGTGATTCCTGAAACAAACTGAACAAAGATTTGTATCTATTTGCACAAGTTTTAGTTCTCAGCGAGTCTGTCTGCATTCAGCAGTTTCTATATTATTACATAGTTTCAGTGTTGCCAGAGCTTGTTTGGTTACTCTGAATTTCTTTTGCTCTAGTATATATTTTATATCTGTTGATGGGAAAATCTGAGGCTTGTAACTTCCTGGGCTACAAATTCATAAGTGACAGTCAGACATGAATGAAATTTCTCTCTTCACTACCTCAATAAACAGGAACATGGAAATGATATTTTAAATGTAAGCAGAAAGTACTGATGTTAAAGTGTTGTTTCAGAAACTGTCAGGAAGAAACTATGAAATTCACAGGTATTCAACACAGAAGACTGGGAAAGAAGGCTAAATTAATCCATTTTCAGCCGAAAAACATGACACACTTTAAGAGGCCAGCAAAACCAAGCTCATGAAATAGCATTCCTCTAGATGGAACTCTTGAATTTGAAAGATGACAGTCGTGTAACTAAAGTATCAAAACTTAGGAAATTATTCTCTTCCTCCACTGATTAGTTCTCCTTCTGAAACACCTCCTTAGAGGAAAATGAGTGTATCTCACCTACTCAGCTCATGGCGTGATGAGATACAGCTCTCCTGTGCAGAAGACTTGAATTCAAAGGACTTGAATAATGCTGTAAAATAAATAAGGTGATGACTACAACAGAGGTTTTGACAGGTGCAGAGAGCTCTTTATCTGTGTAGTTCTTTTCAGAGAAGTATTAAAGCTGCTAAACAAAGATTCTAGATTTTACTCAGCTCTTGCCATTCAATTTCCTACTAAGACTTGTAAATGTGCCTGGACTAGAAAAAAAAGATTTTTTTTTAATTATTCTGTAAGTAAAACAATTATATAAAAATACTTGGGAAGGTAACAAGCAACAAAATTTCAAATTCACTTCAACAGAACACGATCTTTTTCAAGTAATATGAAGTGCTCACAGAGCCATATAAGAGTATTCTACACCAATTTTGTACACAGCATCGGAACAGATCTGCAATAATCTTTAAGACAAGTGTAACATCTTTTAAAATGAATCATTACAAATATATTGGAGAAAACAGGATATATCTACAGGTCTAAGTGGTGTCCTTCAGCTTCAGAAAAAAACACAGAGTTGCCACCAGTAACACCTAGACACCATAAATATATTCAATGAGAGCACGAGTGCAGATAAAGCAGAAGTGCTAGAACAACAAAGAGCTTTGCAGGATAACGTGTCCCGACTGAAGCACTTGCAAGGTAAAATAAAACACTGTGAGGCAGCTGTTCTTAAAACCTCCACACTCACACTGAGAGCCCAGGAATCAGCTGCATGTCAGGCCCTTCAACCCTCCATCAACGCTGCAAGGAAAGGAGCTGCCACATCCAAGGTCTGTGCACTCCAGCACAGCACAGGCTGCGGGAATAGCAGAGACACATTAGAAAGCACAACGTGACAACAGGTAGTGCATGCTGACCTCTGCCAGTGACTGTGCAGTTTTTATGCTTTGCATTTTTAGCTTTACCTCCTGCCCGCTGAAAAACACGTTTTCTTCAGGCTACCTTTGAAATGTGCACAGAAATCTCACCTGGCAGAAAGCATAATGTGCGTGACCTCCTGTGGGGCACACGAGCACGGCTGGGCTCTCTGCTCGCTGTCTGCTTGCTTCTGGCTGTTGTTAGAGGTGCCAGTCCCCTTCCAAACCCCCTTCTGCATATGGAACACATTTATCTTCAAAAGAGCCCTTCCCTCATCGAGTCTCTCACAGCAGCAGCAGTGCTTTGGCTCCCTGTTCCTCTGCACATCTGGAAATGCCAGTAGCCAGAGAGACTCCAGCATGGGCCACGGTCCAGGAGCTGCCTTTCCTCAACTCCTGCAGTCAGTGAAACATCCAGCTCAGCTGTACCTCACAGCAAGAATTAAAAACTCCAAATACATGCACGGAATCATGTCAAAGGAAAATGATACATGGATGTTTCAGACACCCCTGCCCAGCAAACACTGCCATGCCACCCCAGCCCAGAGGCAGCCCCAAGCACAGCCCCGAGAGGAGCAAATTGCCACGTGTGGGATCATTGTTCCAGTGAGGAACAGAAACCCTGCACACGGGACAAAATGGTGCATCACACACAAAATACATTAACTGATCTGTTTCTGTTCTGACCTGAGTGCTAAGGAGGACCAGAGTCTCCCTTGTGGTGCAACAGAGACCAGGAAATGGTCCCTGCCCGCGGGTTCCATCGTGCACCCTGGTGCAGAAACTGGTCCCAGCTCTGGTGCAGCTTGAACCAGAGTTTGGGGGTGCCCTGGGTGCTCAGCAGGTTCTCCTGAGCCAGCAGGTGCCCATCCAACACACACCATGCCAGGTCCTGGCAGCTCTCCCCCGCGGTGCCACAGGGGTGGGGACGGCTTTTCAGCAGACGTTCTGTCATTGCCACCTTGAGTTTCATCCACAGCAGCCAGAGGTTTGGGGGGCAGGCAGGGGGGAGAGCCATAAATCTATAGCTCAGTAATGGAGTGTTGGGCTATGAAATCCACAGATTAACCAAGGGAGAGGCTCTCTGGGTGGCTGCATTAACGCCAGCACAGCGTGCAGCCGTTTATCGCTCCACAGCAGCTCCTGCCTCTGGCCACTGAGGCTGCACGGGGCTGGGCTGGCCTCCTGCAGGCACTTCTCACTTCCACCTCTGGCCATAAAGAATTAATTCATCACCGAAATGGTGTAATCAGGATCTCAGGCTCCACTAACACCTGCTTAAATGGTATGACTGTGCCTCAAATAATATGACTATGCCTCATGTAACAGCAGCCCCTCTGGTCTCACAGTGCAGCTTGGTGCTCACTGCCTGTCTGAGAAATTTTGGGGGAATGACAGACACAAGGGACCACCTCAAACCTGTTTCTCCTCTCACGCTGAGCCCACCCTTGTCATCAGACACCCCGAGGTCACAGCAATGTTACACACACTTGAGATAAGCCTGCAAGAGGATTTATTGGTCTTGGAGAACCACGGCTCTTGGATGAGCCACTCCAGGCTGTCAAGTAGGGGCTGATCTAAACCTGCAGCAGGCTCTCCAGGTACTGCCTTTTCAGGGTGGGATTAAAAACTGCTTAAAGGCACCAGCAGCAGGCAGCTGCAGGCTCAGCAGGTGCTCTGCATCCTGGACCACCCAGCAGAGCCTCATCCATCTTCCCAAAGATTCCTGCCCCACAGCTCCCTCTCCCCAGGGCACCCCTGGGCAACAGCTCACCCAGTGGGAAGCCCCAAGCCTGTTTCTAACCCATCTCATGCAGGGACAATGCTCCCTTCTCCTTGTCCTGCTGCCCAGCTCAGCACAAGACCCTGCTCCAGGTTTCCCTGGCAGAGTCCATGGAATGCTGGATCCTGCACTGCACAGCAAAGGTACCTCACTGCCCAGCACCCCAATGCCACAGCTCCTCTCCATCTACATTTCCTGTCTCTTACATTTTCTCTTCTCTTAAAAAATTAAGCATTTTTTAGTGCTTCTCTGACTGATTATCAACTTCCATCATGAAAATATCCATGTTCTTTGTAGTTGGTCACTTTATTCCTCTGCCAAGGGTGCTCTCAAGCTCCTGTCACTGGAAGCACCGTGTGTTCCCTTTGTGCCACAGATCTTTAAATGCAGCAGTTATACATTACTTGGGCTGCACATATTTATCCCTAAAATAACACAGGCCTCTTTGCAGACCTTCACTGGGCCTTTGATGCACTCCAGACATCTTGCTCTCCAGTCTATTATTCAGTAGCACAACTGAAATAATTGGTCCTTTCCAAGCCTTGGCTGTGTTTTTGTGACTCCCAATAGTGTGAGTGGTCAGGTGTGATAGTGAGCTCAGAGGAAGCTGGAAGAAAAGAGAGTAGATGAGTGTGTGAGGAATTAAACTGGTTCTTGTTGCATGCCTCTGTAGAGGGTGTAAGGCCTGCTGAGGAGAAAATCATAGGTACCATTCTGCAAGCAAGTGAAGGAGGTGAATGAATGACTTGGGGTTAAATGTTTATTAAAAAAACAGAAGAAAGCAAATACATATCTTTTTAATGCAGTCAAGATTTGAAGATTTTTAACTTCAAGAGACAAATTAAAGCACTGAAGGAGAAAACCACAAAATATCTGCTAAAAAAGACCCAGGGGTCTGAAATAGCATGTACTAGTTGCAAACTAAATATTCCATTATTTAGCTGCACTAAGGAAGCTGCTGTGGGATATGCTGCTTACACGGTCTGTCCTTCACCAGGTTTAAGGAATCAGAGCTTAATCAGCAAAGAGTTGGAAAAAAAGATCCAGCTTCATCCAAGGCTGTCAGACAAAAGGTCAGAAAGTTTTTTGCTGAATTTGGGTAAGGGGAGCTGGGTAAGGCCATAGGATTCTCCTCAAGCAAAGTGTAGCACACAGTATTATCCCAAGCAGAAAATGCTCCATCCTAAAAAAAAAAAAAAAAAAAAAAAAAAAAAAAAAAAAAAAAAGAGAGAGCGAGAGAGAGAGTAACTCTAGAGGCAGGCTCCTGTTTTATTAGGTGTAAATCAGAGGTGATATTAAATCCATATGGTAAAGGTTAACATGTAAGAAGGATTACATATTGATTGCAGCACTTTAGAATTGGACCATTTTCCATTAACATTTTCTCAGCTTCACAATAGGCAGCAACAGTGCTACAGAATGCCTAGCAATTAACCACAACAGTAAATGCTAATGCAAGTTTTATAAAGATAATAATGCCCCCCTTACATTTGTGATAGTAAAAAACAACAGAGATCCCTAAAAGCAGTATCAATTCTGTCTCACAAACCAGGAAAAACTAAGAGCAGAAAAAGAAACTATCTAGACCTACTAATAAAATCATAAAGCTAAAAGTAAAATGATTCATCAGCAGGAAAAACTGCAAGATCAATATAAAATATACTAATTATTGCCTTTTCCATTCCGCTGCATATATGTCCTACTCTGCTGCTTGCAGAAGCAGGAAAGATTGTGGTATCAGGGCTCCACACTCTAAAGCTCATCTTTCTGTGGCTGAGCAATTGTCCCTGAAGGCCACTGAATTAAACAGAGGGAGGCAGAGCAGTAACACTTTTTTCCCAAGGATATCAGTGGATGGCAGGATTAGACATCTCCCTGGCACTCCCCTCAGTGGAACTGTAACACCCTGCTCTCCCTTTTTCTATCTGTTAATATCCCAAACCCTACAAAATACCTCCCCAGTGGGTGAACTGGACTCCTCCCAAGCAGAAACAGTTAGGTCAGACCCTGTTGCTGTGCATGTAAAGCTTGAAAATATTCTCTTTTTGGCGTGCTTTCCACCCATCAGCACTGAATTTCACTACGTGGTCATGCAGTGTCAACTCTGCAGACAGATTTTCACTGCCCTCAGTAACTTGGAGCCATCACCCAGAGATGAAGTTATTTTGGCAAGTCATCTGAAATGTCTTCTTCTCCCCACAAAATAAAATCATTCTGTCAAATAAACAATCTCTCTTCTGTGAGCACACCACTCCAATTAATGGAGGTTAATTGTCTATAACAAACAACCATTCAACGTATTCATTACACTAATGAGATTTCCTTTTTAGAGGATTTATGAGTTGCAAAATGCAGTTCTGTTCAGTCAGCTTTTAACTGCAGGAAGGAAACGTGCTTAAATTTGGGAAAATCTTTCACTCCAGGAGAAAATTACAACCTGCTCTTAAGAAAAAATGAGTATTCATCCACTGGTTGACAATTGCATACACCTGAGCAAAAAAACCAAAAGAATTGTTTTCAAACACATTCATGTACTCTATATTTTGTAATATAAATATGTGTGATGCCACACTTGCACTCACTTGTTACAATGACTATAAAGATTTTTTTTAAAGCATAACTGACCCTGATGAAGCTGTCTGTCTTCTGGTGTCACTTTCAGATTGCCACCACAGAGTCAAAGTCACCTGGTTCTAACAGCCAGTGCAAAGTAACAGCTATGATATTTTCAGTTCTCTTTCTTTAATGCTTCCACAGTTAAAATAATTTGCCTGATTAACCACTGTCTGTTAAAATTAAAAGGCAAGTATCATCAGAGAAATTACACTGGCTTTGGCAATGCTACAGCCAGACCACTACATCTTGTTAATTTACAATTAGGCAGTGGATTGCTGTTCTGCTCTCCATGTTTCAAGGCAGACTATACCCCAAATCAGAACCTAGTGCTCTCAATATTAATAAGGATGTAGTGAAGTTAGTCCATAAGAAAAAAGAAGGTATTTGTGGATGCTGCCAGAGAAATTTTTAGGCATCAGGCAGCAGCAGAACCTGGGAAAGCAAGATAGATAGACTTTCCCTGCACCTGCTGTTTTTGCAACTTGTTTGCTTGCAAAGATGTTTATGAAAGGGTGTTGGTCTGAATGACCAGTCAAGTTTCATTTTATCTGAACACTGTATAAAAGGATATGCCTTTTAATAAACATTGTTATATATGCCCTCCAAGAAGATTGGAGTATATCGTTATTTCAGCCCTCCCAAATATAATAATGATAGGTATTTTTGTACTGGAGAAAAGGAGGCTCAGGGGTGACATTATTGCTCTCCACAAGTCCCTGACAGGGAGGGTGTAGCCAGGTTGGGGGCTGGACTCTTCTCGCAGGTAACCAGAAAGAGAAGGAGAGGAAACAACCTCAAGTTGTGCCAGGTTAAGATTGAATATTGGGAAAAACTTCTTCACAGGAAGAGTGGTCAAGCACTGGAAAAGGCTGCCCAGGGAAGTGGTGGAATCAGTCCCTGGGAGTGTTCAAAAAGACACGTAGGTGGGGTGCTTGGAGACAATCTAGTGGTGAACCTGACAGGTTAGTGGTTGGACTTGATGACTCTGGAGGTTTTTTCTGACCTGAATGATTCCCTGGCTCTGTGATTCTTTGCACAAATGTCTGTGCTGACCCCTGTACATCAGTGTGGGACACACACTAAGCCACTCTCACCAGCAAGGCTCCAGGCTAAGCAAGGCCAGGTGCTTGGCCTCCTCTAAAGACACTTTATCCCAAGAAATTTGAAACTGAGAAATCTGAAAAGTGGTGACAACTTTTAGTCTTATGCACGTGACTTTATGGTATTTACCTGCCACTGGTCTAGATTGTGCTTGGCCTCACATTTGAGTCAAACTCCACCATGAAGGGAAGTTCCTCCAGTGAGGTTGTCCACGTGGAAAGGGACATGCAGTCATCACTTGTTGAAGATGTGTAAGAGCTACATGACAGTGTATGAGGGAAGTGCTCTACAGTACTGAAAGCAATTTCAATTTGATGATAAAAAGACATTTATGGCATGGCAAATGTCAAGAGAAATGGGAAAGGAAAAATAAGAGAAGTTCCACCAAAAAGATAGATTATAAGCCTGAGGTATTTCACTATGCCAGAAGTCAACTCATTCTGAGTCACTTCCACAGGGCCATTTTCACTCATCTTTTCCAAATAATCTGTTTTTAGCTTTCAAGAAGGGCTTGGCTGTGGAGACTGAAAAGTAGCATGGGCCACAGGGCAAAGAATGGTGCATGAATGTTTATAAGCATGCCTACTTATAAGTAAAAAACTCCCTTTCATTGTATGTGTAGGCTCATTTCTCACTCCAGCTACGTGTGAAGAATAGATCATTAAGAGCACAGGCATGAGAGATGAAAACATTTGACTGCAACTAATAAAATATAAAACTGAATGAGATGTGATGGGGGACACATCTCTGGGCATGGCATGGATTCCTCCACTGCTCCATTTGGGCTGAAGGAAGCAAATACCAGCTTAAAATCAATTGTTTTAGTCCAGAAAAATGGCTGTGGCCTTATTCATTATGTTCAATTGTCCTCTTCACAGCTCACACACGGTTTCTTCTCCATGAAAGAAGAGCCCTCTGTCACTTGAATGACATTTTTACCAAATACAAGTTCTAATAAGCTCTTCCAGACAATTCTGATGCAGAAATAGTTCTAAATATAATCCACTTCTCTCAGCTCCCCTTTCCAAAGTCGTCCCACTAGTTCCATAAGCAATAAGTAAAACAAATATGAAACATTACCACGTCCAAATTCGTACTGAGATTACATCCTGAGGGTCTGCTGCCACCCTAGATAGTTTCCTAGAGCTACCATTTCCAAACCAAACCTTTATCATGTGCCTTGGATATGTGATACCTTCCAGGTGAATGGGATTAGGAACATTTACATTTTATTAATGCAAATTAAACAGCAAGAATAGAAAAGGCATAAGATGTTCAAAAATTAAATATTTAGTAAGAGTAAATAAAAAGAAAAAAGTGTAAAAAAAAAAGCTCCTCCTCACTATCAGTTGATGAGGTGATACTACTCTAATCAGCAAATTGCAATCTTGTTTCAGACTGAAGATTGTTGCAAAGCAGAGCATAAGAACAAACTAAATCATCACACTTATTTAAAATGCTGCAACACGAGCAAGCTTATTGCAATATAATACAGTAGTAAAGCAATTACACTCTGAGATTAATATTTATAGAATATAATCAGGTTTTCCTTATTTAAAATTTTATTCAATAATTCGCGCATCTAAAAAGCATTTTCAAAGTCGAAGTAGGTTTTGAAATAAGTCTTTAAGGAAAGGTATCAAAACCCTGGCAGGAGTCTGGAACAATGTCCACTGCCCCTGGGAGGCCACGTGTGGTGTGGCTCCTGCAAGTCTTGACTTGAGGATTGAGGATGTGACTTGTGACTTGAAGGAATAACCACAAGAGAGATCAGGGAATGAAAAATGGCACGAATTAGGTGATGTGAAAGAAGTTGCAACACGGGACAGTGGCCATTCCAGGACAAGAAACACAAAAAACCCCAACAGAATCAGGTGCAGAACCTCACTAGGAGGAGGGAAAGGAGGGTATTTCTTGAATCCAAAAGACTGTGACAGTGATACACCAGCCAGAGCCTCAGAAGATGAAGTGTGGACCTCCAGCATGACTGGCCAGTCACACAAGGACACAGTGACACAGTTCTCCAGGTTTCCTTTCTCCTGGCTGGTTCCTTTCTCAAGCAGTCAGTGGGTACACAGTGCACAAAGCTGTGCCAGCCAGGGCAAAAGTCTCTGTGGATTATTGTAACACAAACTGTGTGCAATAATGAATATTATTTCTGGAATACAGTTAAAACCAACATTGAAGCACTAAAGCTATTCACTCTCAGTGTGAGAAGGGTGTCTGCCTTGATGTCCTCATCTAAGTCAGAGCAAGAACAGTGCCCAGATTAGAAAAAGGGAGATGGAGCTACCAGGCAGCAAATCCCTGGCACCCACAGCACATGGGATCAGTGTCTGCTTGCTGCCAGCAGGAACTGACAGCATTTTAAGGTTCTAATTGTCAATAGTGCCAATTCTGAGCAAAATGTCTTCAGCTGCTGCAAGCCCTGCTTCAAATTCCAAAATGCACATACACTTTATAACAGGGTGTGGGAGGGTTGTTAATTGCTTAACTGCACTCTTCAGGAAAACATTTCTTACAGTTGAGTGTGTATAAATCCTGATCATTTTAATCTCGTAATTCTCACTCCTTTTTACTGTATAGTAAATTCCCAAAGTGCCCTATAAACCTGGTATGTAATGCAACTGATCAAGATATGATCTTGCTTTACAAGCATGTGGGGAGAGTCCTTCAGTTTCCTTGTCTTCAAGGCATGTCCTGCTTATAGACAGGACAAGACATCCCCTGGTTCTGGGGTGCTCAGCACCCAATTTCTCTGGTATTAAATAGAAATTCTCAAATTGCATTCCTGGGACATCTCAGTCGCACTCAGCACCCAGTACTGCTTGTCACTGTCCAATGAAACACGAGCTCAGTCTAACACCCCCTGTCTTGGTTTGGAAAGACAGGTGTCTGCTAGAAAAAACTGGAGTTTCCCTTGGAATGGAAAATGTAAAACCCTCTCCCTCCAAATCATTATAATTTTGCAGTTAAAGGTTTTCAGGCAAAGTTTTGGGAAATGGAATAACAGTTCTTTACTAGGAATATTAAAAATACAAATGTAGAAGTACAAAAAACAAGCAAGCAAACAAAACCCTAGAAACCCTGACAGAGTCAGAATACGACCTGACACCCTGTTTAGGCTGCTGGAAGCAGTCCAAATAAATCCTCCTGGTGAAAGAGATGTGGTTCTGTTGGAGTAGAGATGATCCTGCAGAAAGGGTCCAGTGGTGGTGAGATGGGTCTGGTCTTCCTCTGGGAATCCAGTGCAAAACCACAATGTCTGAGGTCTCTGTGTCCCCATTTTTATCTGGGTAGGAATGGTTGGCTCCTCCCCACTGGGTGGAGCATCTCACCACGGGATGCTGTACTGTGTCATGTCACTGTGAGCCTTAATGGCCCATTAACAGAAGATACCCCCTGGAGGGTGGACAGTGGTGAAAGAGATAAGAAGCACTGCCCTACTTGGTTTTAACAGCTGGGCTATTGTCAAAAGGCATCCACCCTCCTCCCCCTGGAGTTACAAGAGAGAAAGAAAAAAGAAACCGTCTCCCAACTGCTTTTTACAGATGAAATAAAATACACATTTTTTTTTGTTAAATAAACCAAGACACCCCCTCAGATCAGCCTGGTGAACACCCCCTCCTCTTGTCTCTGAAATGGTCTGTGACAGCAGTGGAGCAGAAGACAGAGGAGCAGAAAGTGTAACCAAGCGTCTTCATTGGGGATAATGATAGGCCACAGCAGACACAGAAATTGAGAAAACAGAACACTTGAGATTAAATGAATTAACTTCATTGCTGACACGGCTTCTGGCTTCAGCAAACTTGTGTTTTCACATATCACCAAACACACACGGCTCCCGAGCCCCCCTTTTTTGTCTTCAGTTTTTAAGAAGACAAAATTTCTTGTTTTTACTATCTGGTCAGCTTCCTGGCAGTGGCTGTCAGCAGTGGACATCTCTTGACACCAGTGGTGGCTAATGGACACAACTTGCAAAGTATCAGTGCAATTCAGAGCAAAAAAGTCTTTTGGGTTTCATTATAGGAATAGAATGTAGAATCTACCACGTTATTCCCCTCTACAGCCCCTATTAACTGCTCAGAGGTTCTCAGCACTTTGGAAACCATTGAAATAAAAAGGCATTTCTCTCCTGTGACTTGATCCAGACAAGCCCAGGCTGATTGGGGTTGTTGGTAGAACTGAAAACAGTTTTGCCCTCTCATTTTTTAAAACAGCAGCCAACCATGTCAATCCAGCGTTGTTTTTGACGTGAAGCTACAACCAAGGCACTTCTATTGTTTGGGGTTTTTTAATTTCCCTCCATCAAACAGTATTTTATTTCCTTTCACCTTCATATCTTGCCTAGAAATCCAGTGATTCACAAATGTATCTTTTTCATATCTTTATCAAAGATATTCTAGTAAAAATATTAGCTTGACTTGGGTGAACAATGCCAAAATGTTCTTCCAAGTGTAAAGTTTGGATTGAAAATCAGGAATTTGCTTTGATATTCACAGCACCTTTCAAACCTGTAAATATTCCTGTAAAGGTTTTATTTCAAAAAAGGCAAAGGCAAACAATATATTTGGAAGTTCATGTGAAGATATATAGTTATAAACAATAACTACAGAACAAAACAAAAGGCAGAGGACTTAAGTGGCTATTACAGCATTGGAAAGAGTAAGGTACAAATAGATGACAATATAAATATTAACACATGCAGGAGAATAAAGGTGTGACTTCTCCTCAACTCTGTCAATATATTAATCCACATTTCACATATATGGGTGAAACTAGCGAGGACACGGTAATTCTGTTTCCAGAAAATGAACCAGACTGTTCTGGATCACTGATTCTGCACCTGAGCTCATCATTTCATACAACCACAGAATATCTCAAGCTGGAAGGGGCCCATAAGAATCACCAAGCCCTTCTCCCTGCTCCTTTCAGAACTGCCTAGAACTAAACCATATGACTAAGGATGCTGTCCAGCTGCTCCTTGTACTCTGATACTCTGTCAGGCTTGGTGCCACTATCGTTTCCCTGGGGAGCCTGTTCCTGTGACCAACCACCCCCTCCTAATGTCCAGTCTGAAGCTCCCTGACACATATTTAGCTCCAGGTATCTGCAAGCTTTCTTTTTTTTTTTTATCAAGTGTTCCTCCTTTTTCTCCGTCTTTTTTTTTTTTTTCTTTCCCTGTCTGAAATAATCACTTGTGTTTTGCATGTGAACCTGGAGGGTGCATCAGCCAGAGCATATTCATTTAGCAGTTTGACTGGAAAAGTGCATTCTTGAACGTAGACTCTTTCCAGAATGTCAACTCCTGGTGCCTTGTGGAAGGCAGGGAGAACACTTCATGTTTCTGACTTGCACCTTGAAGGGAGAGCCCTCACAACACCTGATGCCTGTGCACTCCCAAGAAAACAATTCCAGGCTGCAGACCCAGCAAGGGCCTAAACTTGGGTTCTTCACTGGAGGTGCAGGAAGCAGGCAAGCAGAAGAAAGCAGCACATGGCAGTGCTGCTGCAGCCTGCTCAGGGTGTCTGCCCCCTTCTCCTTCCCCCTCCCACAGTTCAGTGATGCTGAGCAGTGAGGATGATGGGACTGGTTTGTGACATTTTTTTGCTGCTTATGAAATGCTTTCCATGAAGTCTTTTTGACAGGTAGAAACTCCTGTGTGCTCCATGCTCCAAAGCCTTCTTTTCTGCCTTTTTTTTTTTTTTTTTTTTTTTTTTTTTTTTTTTTTTTTCTGCATTCTTGATTTTTAAGGGTACAATATTGACTGCTGCAACCAGGAGAAAGGTTACGTGGTGTCAGTCTCAGCTGTGATGTGGAAGGAACTTGCACAGAAAGACTGCAGGCAAATTAATGCACGCTGTCAATCTAAACTCACTGTTGCCAGGCATTTACAGCCTGTATCTAAATTATATTAATTTTTGACTGTCCATACTGCCAGCCTGACAGACGACTGGTTCATCTAATTGTTGTGTTTTCTCCTCATTAACAGATACTTGCAAAAGCACCTCCAAGCAAGCACACAAGCTGCACAAGAGGAAGGCAGTGTTTTTCCAGCCACCTTTGCACTGCACATTTCTGACAGGTTTGTGCACCACGTTCCACATCAATAATGCTGCAGCAACCAAAAGGCCATGTAGGCATTTAATCTCTGAGTGCTGAGGGCACACAGCTACTGGCCCAACACTCTGCAAACATTCTTCAAAATGTGCTTCTGCTCCAGGGAGTTGCCATTGGAGACTCCTCAAAGTCTAAGTTAGACTCATTTTAAAATAAAGCGCTTTTTGACGCTAAATAAAACAAACTCCTGGCTTTATTGAATTACATGCAGTGATAGAGAAAGAAGAAGAAAAATTATGCCTTTAAACCATATTCTTGTGTCATCTGAGAACAGCTACCAGGAGCAGAACTAAAACTTCCAAGTGATGGCAGGTAAAACACCCTCTGTCCAATCTATAACTTGTACATATCTAAATAAATGCAAATATCATCTTTCTTACTGCACCCAACAGAGCCACATAACACAGCAGGGGAGAAGGAGCACCAAGAGACAGTGGAGAAAGGGAGCAGGGCTGTGGAATGAAGAGAGTAAGGGACAGACAGATCCTCTCTCATCCAAGGAGACTGAAGCAATATAAATTATTTTCTCCAACGGTGTCTCCCAGACACAGCTGAAGAGGCTTTATTTGACCTTGCCCTATGCTTTGAGGTTGTTTATTTCATTAGACCAAGACACAAATACAAAAAAGCAATTATTTTTGTGAAACGTGCCTCAAAGAGTGAAATATTATTGACCATAGCTGGTATCCATTCTGTACACATTGCCAAAGTGCAATAAATCATAGGCAGACATTGTAAACATTACAGTTATCAACATTTAAAATCCATTTAAATGCTTTTCCAGGTAATTAATAAAAGGAAAGCATTCCCTCAGTTAAGGAAAGAAAATACCTAAGGAATACTATGGTAATGTTATATTCTCTCAAAGGCAAAATTGTAAAGATTTTAGTGGTGGTGCTGTCTGAGTAATAAATGTAGGCTGCCTGAGACAACCACAGGTGAATATATATATATATATATATATATATATATATATATATATATAAAATGAAATTTTTAATAAAAGTTAGATTGTTGGCTTCAGAAAAAGAAGGGGGTTTTCTCCTTTTTTTGTTCCTTTTGGTACTTTTTGACTCCTGAAGACTATGAACTTGAAAAAGCAATTAATAGCAAAAATTACTGTCATTACATAGCAAATAATGTAATACACAATGCCTCTGACATTAAATCTTAGATAAAAATCCAGTCCACAAGCAGACCTTATTGTAAGTGTTGTGCAAAAAGAGACACACAACCCTTGGTTTTTCTTCTCAGTCCCAGGAGCAGAAATAAAAATAGAAACTCCAGGGGAGCAGGGCCAAGAGAGCTCAGAGGGTGAGGAACTGGGTGGTCTTCACCTCTTCCCTCTCCCAATGTCACACTCATCTGCTCCTGCTGAGATCCTGAGGATATTGCCACTGCAAGGTCCTTCAGAAAAAAACCCACTGTGGTTTTCCAGAGGGAAAAGATACTGAGAGTAATGAAGTGAAAAGATACTCCTTCCTAGCCGTGTATACATATGCAATAATTCATGTGTGGTGTTTCCAGAGCACCCCAGAGCTTGGTCTTTGCATGTTCTTTGAAAAAGGAAGTGCACATAAACACATGGCAAACGTGCTCCCAGAAAGAAAGGCAGCTGCTAATAAACCAGCACTGAATGAGGTGACAAATAAACGGATTGGGTGAATTTGTCACTGAATTAGGTGACAAACCCACTGCAGGGGGAAGCAGTGGAAAGGTCAAGCTGTAGCCCCACAGCACTGGGATTCCAGGGAGCTGGGATTGCTCCTGGAGGAGCAGCAGTGCAGGTCTGGCTCTGTGCTCAGGTGGGCTCAGCTGTGCTCAGAGTATTGGGGGTCCCAATACCTCCGAGGGTCCAGCCTTGCAGAGAAATGGCTCAATAATAGCAAGACAACTTCTCTGGACATGCTTTGTAAAATAAAAGGTTTTAATAATGACAAAACCAATAAACATTATTGAGCAAAGAAACACAAGCTGAACACAGTGCAGAAAACACTCTTACACTGGCTAAGGCAGTCCAAAAAAAGCCCAGAGCACCTCTGTGCTGTCCCTTTAGTATTTGATTGTT
>NC_086249.1:94719922-94739922 GCF_021018805.1 Prinia subflava | reverse complement strand
CTGAAACCCAAGTGAGTGACAAAAGCTGGAGCTGCTTTCAGAGGCAGAAAAGAGCTGCACTGCAACTCACCAGACAGTCCAGCTAACTGTGACCTGCACTGACACCTGGTACACAGGGCTCCCCCAGCTCAGCCCGTGGGCAGGTGCTGCAGCCTCACGTCCGGGGAAATAGGCTGAAAACTGGTGAAAATGGTGATGTGAGTCCAAAAAAAGCAATACTTGCAAAATGAGTTTTTCTCTTGGATGTGAATTCAAATGTGCTGAAGTCCAACATCATTCTGCAAAGAGATTTTGGTGCAGTGCCCTAATGATAGCTGCTGGGTAGGGATTACCCAATGTTTAAATTGTCAATCTGCAGTGATGGGATAATAGTTATCTTACCTGAAATGAGAAGGTTGTTAAGCCATTGAACCCCGAGGTGTATTCAGGTGACCAGTGACTTGTCAAAGCCCCAGGAGACACAGAGAGGTGTTGGTTCTCTCCCAGCTGTGATTGTGGCTACAGGGGATGTGCAGCTCTTCTGAGATCCTGCATGACTGTCTGTAGGGTATTAGCCAAATTTTTAAAGTGTTTCACACGACTCTAGCAGAAGAATGGAGTAGTTCTGGTGGTTGCAATCAAGGGCAACCACCCATCTCCATATCTCAGGGCTGAACTGTGCAGAGTCAAAGGTGTGCCTAGAAAAGGTTTCAGAACAGTACTCTGCATAAAGCTGAAAAATATATCGTGAATATGGATTGAGATAAAATACTGTGAGGCTCACAAGGGGCATCATGTGCCTGTTCATGACATCTAAATGGCATCACACATTTCAAGGAATCCTGCCTTCCCTAATGCCCAGCTGTACTGCTTTTGTTCACAGGACCACAGCCCTGTACATTTGGCGGTGGGGGAGAGAGGGGGCTGTGCTGGGGGGAGGAATGAGACTCAATCACATCTCCTGAAGACCAATGGTCTCCTGTGTTTCACTCTCCTGCACGCTGGCGTGTGGGGCGCTCCGGACTCCGGCGTTCTCTGCGGCTGACCCTGGGTTACCCAGGAGCTGTGGCTCCCACAGCCCGAGCCAGGGGCAGCACGGGGCCAGGCACGTCGAGGAACGGGGAGGAAACCACAGCGCAGAGCTGAGACGGCAGGCAGAGGAAATACAATCTCTGTACCTCCCTACAGACAGCTTCTACACAAGCCTCCTTTTTTTTTCGCATAAAGTAGACAGTGATAAATCAAATTTGATATCTATAGTAGATAGTGATAAATCCGGATTTTATGCAGTTGCTATCGTTTTCTTCTCCATTGCAAAGAGAGTAAAAAATAAACAACATCCAGCTTGTGTAAAAGCCTGGGGATGGGCTGCGTCCGCCGCTGCGGCTCCACCCTTGCGCAGGGCTGGCAGGGAGCGGGAACCCACCGGAGGGGTTCCCGACTTCAGCAGCTCGTACCGAGGGGCGAGGGATGCGCCGGGGACAGGACTCACGGACTGCCGTGTGCTCGGTCCATGGGTCACAACCTTGCGTCGCCGGTGGCCGCCGTAGTGAGGGAAATCCCCCCCCGCCCGGGGCAGACGCTATTCGCTGCGAGGTGAACATAATTTCTCACCTAATCTTGAACCGATCCTGCACATTTCCAAACACAACCACGTCTGAAACAGAGCTTAGCCCTGTCTCCGCCCTAAGATCAAACACCTTTCCCCAAGCCTGACAGCGAACTGCCATTTTGTAGCCACGTCCCCTCGCAAGGATGGGTTCGGGGGAGAGCGGTCCCAACGAGGGGGCTCTGTGTAACGCCAGAGGAAGATGAACAGGGAAAACCAGGAACAGCCTCAAACCGCATTGCAAACGCCGTTCCGGGCCGCCCGGGCAGGTCCGGGAGGAGGCTGTGTGCCGGTGCTGCGGCCAGCCCGGGCGGCCGTCGGGCGGTGCTCCCGCGGTGCCCCTGTCCCGCTGCGCGGCCGGGCGGAGCGGCGCGGAGAGCTGCGGGTCCGCTCCGCGCTTCGAGGGGAGAGGGCGAGGGGCAGCCCGGGCCGGGCCGCAGGGTCCCGGGGCAGTGCCGCCGGGGTGCACCGCCCTCGCCCTTGCGGTGGGAACGCGTGGTTTGCAGAGAGGGCGGGTGGCGGCAGCGCCGGTCCCGGCACCGGCAGCGCTCCGAGCGCTCCTTCCCGGCAGGGCCGAGCGGAGCCGGGCGCGGGTAGGTGCGGAGGCCGGTCCCTGGGGAGAAACTCATCGCAGAGGCCCCGGGTGCGAGGAGCCGGAGCAGATATTGTTCTGGCAGCGGCAGCCGAGGGTGTTAATGTAGGCTGGCTGGAGTGAAAAGAGGCAAATATTTCCGTTTGTGCCCTCCTGCCTCTCTCAGCACCGGCTGTCAGTCCCCGGGCTTGTTATCCGTACAAGGTATCAGTTTGTTTGGCTGAGCTCAGCAAGGTTTTCTTCTCCGAGCAGAACTATAATTGCTATAATTCTACTCTCTCATTTGGATCATTGCAGTATTGTTGTTTTCTCTCTCTCGTTCTCTCCCTGTAACACTGCCATAACGCGCTCCAGTGTTAAATTAGCAGGTTGCAGGGGGAAGGGAAGAAAAGAAGGCGAGGGAGAGACCATAAATGACTAAAAGTTTGTTTAAAAAAATAAATAAAGCAACAAAGTGACTTGGCAGAGGCGAGCTCGCATGGCAAAGCATTTTTCCCTGCGAAAGGGAGCACTGCGGGTCCGCCCCGCGCCCTGGGCCGGCCGGAGCCGCGCTTCCTCCGGCAGGGCCTGCCGGGGCGCCGGAAAGCGGGGCAGGGGAGGCCCCCCGGCCAGGCCCTGGCACAGGGGGGCGAGGGACCGGGGCGGGAAAGGAGTGAAAACAAGCTGCAGGCTGCGGGAAGGCCTCAGCAGGGCTCCCTGCGCTCCGCCCGTCCCCGTTAGCCTGGAGCTCCCTCCCGCCGCGGCCCCGGTTCGCACCGCCGGCAGCCACCGGAGGGTCTCGGCGCTGCGCAGGTCCCCGCAGATGCCTCGCCGAAGGTCCTCGGTGCCCTCCGGCTGTCGCCTGTGCCGCGGCGGGTGCGGGTCCCCCCTCGGGAGGCAGCGCGGCAGCCCTGCCCGTCCCTGCTCGGCCACTCGCGGTGTCGCGGCTCGCCCGCGCTGGCCGGGCCGGCGCACGGCAGGACAGCGCAGGGAAGGCAGCTGCGGGCCGGCCTCCCCGGCTGCCGGAGCGCCGCTCCCGGCCCGGCCCTACCCGCGGCTCCGCGCAGCTTCTCCCGGGCGAGCCTCGGCAGCGAGCCCGGTGGGAAAGTCCCGGTGGAGCCACCCGGCACGGCCAGGGCGAAGGCAAGAGGCGGCAGCCCCTCTGCTCGCCGAGCTTCGCCAAGGGGATCCCTGGGTCTCCCTGGCTTCTTGTTTGTTTGTTGGTTGGTTTGGGATTTGGAGTGGACCTTTTTTAGTTACTGAGTTAACTAATTGCCACTGGTGCTGGGGGTGGGAACAGCTCCCCAGAGCTGAGACCGACGGCACACGGCAGCTCTGCGTACCGGCCCCAGGAGGAGCACCCTGCAGGGCCGGGCCGGGCCGGGCTGGGGCCGCCCCGCCGTGGGTCGCGGGGCCCGCCGGCCGCGCACGTCGGGGCGCTTCCCGCTGGCATCGCCCCGGCCTGCGGATCCGGGGGAAACGAGGAGGAATGAATGAGGGGTACGAGCCCTGAGGGGCCTCGCTCCCAGGGAGGGGACGACCCTCGGTATCACGCCTGTCCCGTACACGCACCTTTAGGGCTTGGAAGCGTGTGAGTGTGCGCACACACGGGCGTGGACACAGCCAAAGCGGCGCTGAACCAACGCCAGCACGGACACACGCACGCATTTATTATATTTTCTCTTAATTATCTGTGGTTAATTAGGAGACCTTAGTTCCGCACGGGAATTGTGGCATGAGCAGAGAAAATGGGGCAGTGTCCACTTCGATGCTCGGGGCTGGGCATCACCCGAACGAGAGGATGGGTTATTTGTGGGGACCGTGAGCAGTTTCTCCGACGTGTTTGTGCCTCCGGGGGTCCGGGATCAGGAGCGGGGACAGGCAGCTGTACCGTGCCCATCAAAATTGAGCCCAAACTGACCAGACAGGGCGCCTGAACTTGTGACCGCCCAACTGGGAAGGGAAAGGAGGGAGCATAAAAAACCGCCAGAGGTCTTCCGGCCCCGAAGCTGCATGGAAAGCGCCGGCGGAGGGGAGATACGTGTGCGGAGAAAGGCGGAGGCTGTCAGGACAGGGAGAGGGCTGCCGGACAGCCCCGCACCGGGCTGCGCGCCTTGCCCTGTCCCGGGCAGCTCTCCCCGGCTCCCGGGTGGCCGCTGCAGGCGCTCGCAGGAGTTGTCACGGAGAGCCCCGAGCGCGGCCGCGGCATTTCAAACACCGGCGGCGAGCGCGGCCCCGCGCAGCGCCGCGCCGGGCGGGCGGGCAGAGCTGCCCGCGGGAAAACACGGCGCGGATCCCCCGGCGCCGCCCACGCCATCCCGCCCGGGCATCGCCGGGGGCTAGGGAAGGGGCGGGGGGGAGCGGGCCGCCGTCGGGGCGGGGGAGCGGGGACGGGGCAAGGCGTGCCGCGGGAACTCCGCCGCCGCCCATCCCGGACGCCCCCGACGGTTCCCCCGAGCGTTCCCGGCCGGCCGCCACCCCCACGGGGCGGGGGCGGAGCGCGGCGGGAGGGGCGGGGCGGGGGGCAGCGCGGCGACTCGGGGCGGGCGCCGATCCGGGGCGGTCCGAGCCGGGCTTTGCCGGGCGCCGTCTGTCAGCGGCCGCCCGGCCTCCGGCGGGAGCCAATCAGGGGGCGGCTGCCCGCACGTGGAGCCGAGGGGACTCAAGAGCGCCGCGGCCGCCGCTCACTCCCCCCGTGACGGGCGTCCCGGCGGCACCGGGCAGCGCCGCGGGGGCGTCCGCGCCGCCGCTCCCGCCCCGGCCCCACGGCTCGGCCCCGCTGCCGCCGCCATGAGCGGCCCCTACCCGGAGGAGAGCTGCGCCGAGCGCCCCGAGTGCAAAAGTAAATCGCCAACTTTGCTGTCCTCCTACTGCATCGACAGCATCCTGGGCCGGCGGAGCCCTTGCAAGGTGCGGCTGCTCGGTACCGCGCCCACCCTGCCCGCCATCGCCGCCCGCCCCGACACCGACAAGGCCGCGCAAGGTAAGCCCCGCCGTCCCATCCCGCTCGTCCTGTCCCTTTCCCGTGGCGTCGGGCAGGCCCGGGTGTGTGTCCCCCCGTTCTCTGCCCTGCCTGCGGCTCGGCCCCGGCCCCGCTGCCCGCCCGCACCGCACGGCCGGGCGCTATTCCCGTTATCCCGTTACCGTGCTCGTTAGCGGCTGCTGTGCTGCCAGGAAGCGCGGCCGGAGCCGTGCCCGGAATTCGTCACAATTCTGTCCCTCGCCGTTGGGTTACCGGCGCTTTAGGCTGCTCTTGCTTTCGATATAGGTGTAATTTTTTAACCGAATAAATCGGTGCGAGATGTGATCCGTGTGGGGGGAAAGTCTCGCCCGTTCGCATTAAACCTGTAACGGGTTTCGACAAGCGAGCTGGGGCTGCGCCCCGCAGCAGCCAGGGCGGTGACAACGGGTGGCCGGCAGCCGCCGCCCCCGGCCCCAAGTTGAGAGCAACCCCCTCCGGAGCCACGGGGACCCCGGATGGGCAGCTCCCCATGGGCGGCCTCGCTCCCCGTTTTCCCGGCGTACACTGGCGGGCGGGATTCTTTCCTCCAAAACCAAAACCAGACTTGGCGGAAGAGGGGGGGGAGAAGATTATAGAAGGAAAAAAAAAAAAAAAAAAGAAAAAAAAAAGAGAGAGAAACAAAAAAGCCAGCGGAAGAATCCCGAGCAGCCGGGCGGGTGCAGGGGGACCAGCGCTGCCCCGCCATGTGGGATGGCCGCTGTCGGAGACGTACCGGCGCAGGCCGGGAGCTGCCAGAGCCCCCGCAGTCTGTCCCGGCCCTTAGCGGGCCGCTGGGCCGGGCTGAGCGGCCGGGAGAAATTTTTGCCCATCTAGGAGCAGCGGCGGGGCCGGCGTGAGGGACGGGTAGGGGGTAGAAAATGGTGCACGAAGGATGGCTGAGGGTCTGGGCTCTTGCCCTGGGCTCTGTTTGCGCAGATCCTACTGACCGTGTCTCTCCTTCTCTCTTCGTTTCTTTCTTTCCTTCACACCCTTCTCCCCGCCACGCCTGCCCGCTCCGTCCGACCGCTGCGGCCGTCTACGCCACTTTCACGGCTCAGGGTCCCCTAAGGGCAGTCCCCCCTTCGAGCCGGCCGAGCTGCACCTTCCCCCCAAACTGCGCCGGCTCTACGGGCCGGGCGGGGGCCGGCTGCTGCCGCCGCGGGCGGCGGGGCCGCGGGGGGACCGGCCTGAGGGGCGACCGGAGGGGGGCGCGGGCCCCGTGCCCGCCGCCGCCCCGTGGGACACGCTGAAGATCAGCCAGGCGCCCCAGGTCAGCATCAGCCGCAGCAAAAGCTACCGTGAAAACGCGCCCTTCGTGGCGCCGCCGCCCGCCCGGGACGAGCTGGGCAGCCCCGCCGCGCACGTCGAGGAACGGCCGGGCCCTGCCGCGCCGGCCGCGGAGGAGGAAGAGGAGGAAGAGGATGAAGAGATGCTGGAGGAGGAGGAGGACGAGGAGGAAGAGGAGCTGGAGGACGACGAGGAGGAGGAGCTGCTGGGCGAGGACGGCGGGGGGCTGCTGAAGGATGCCCGCCGGGGCGCCACCGCGGCCCCCGGAGCGGAGGGCGGGGAACTGTCCCCCAAGGAGGAGCTGCTGCTGCACCCCGAGGACGGGGAGGGCAAGGACGGCGAGGAGAGCGTCTGCCTCTCGGCCGGCAGCGATTCCGAGGAGGGGCTGCTCAAGAGGAAGCAGCGCCGCTATCGTACCACCTTCACTAGCTACCAGCTGGAGGAGCTGGAGAGGGCCTTCCAGAAAACCCACTACCCCGACGTCTTCACCAGGTACCGGCGCCGGGGCCCCGGCCGAGCGCGGAGTGAGCGAACCCCGGGGGGACGGGACGGGGCCGCGGTGTGCTGCACCCCGCCTCTAAGCCGCCCCCGGCGGTGAATCCTGCCTCGGGCACCCCCGGGCTGGCAGGGGACGGGGAACAGGGCCGGGCTCAGGGGGGACCCAGGGCCGGCAGAGCCCGGGCAGGCCCGCCTCAAGGCCGCCTCCGGGGGTTATTTTTACCGCTGCCCGCCCCTCCTGTCACCGCGGCCGCGCCGGGATCGGTTACGCGCTGCTCGTGGGCTGGAGCCCGGCCCGGGGAAGCCCCGGCAGCAGCACAGATCAAAGCGCCGCTGCCTAAAAATACCGGCCCGGCACGTCGGGGCCTCTCGGTGGCCGGAGTTGCCCCCAAGGAGCCCGGCGGGACCTAGCCCGGCTCTGTCCGCACTTTCGGGGGCATTTTCCCGTTGAAAACAGGAGCTCGGTGGTGACAGCTCTGGCCAGCGGCTCCCCTGCGGGAGGCGCAGGCAGGGAGAGAGGCAGAACCTCTCCTCGCGCTCATCGAAAATTGCAGCTCCCCCCTCCTGCCTTAAGGCCAGAGGGGGATCGAGTCCCCAGAGTCGTACTTTTAGATCACGGAGACCCTCTCGGTTTCTCGTTTGTTTTGCCCTGGAGATGGGCGGTCGGGGGCGGCGTTGGAACCAGGAGTGTTTCACGGGGGCTTTTTTTTCCCTGGACCTCGGAGCCGCGCGTCGCCCGCGGGGCTCACCTCGGGGCGCCGCCTGGCCCCGGCCCCGGGAGCGCCTGCCCGGGCTGTCTATGGACATAGCGCACTTTTTTTCGTTGGTGTTTTTTTACGGCTTTGGGTTTTGCTCCAGGGCTTTTCACGCCCTGAAGGCGCGGAGCTCCGGCCGCGGCAAGATCCCAGTTACGCTGGGAATGCTCCTCTCTGGGACACGTAGCTGATGAGCCATTTTCCAGTGCTTTAGTGTTTTCCGATTTGCCTTAATTGTGGAAATGTGAACCTCCGTGTGGAGCTTCCCGGCTGCCGTCCCTACACGGCAGCTGCGGCTAGAACCGGCCGAATTTGGGGAGCGGCGGGGAGAGGATGCCAAAACCCGGGAGTGCCGGGAGGCGCCCAGCTCGGCGGCCCGGAGCCGGGCCGAGGGCGGCGACAGGCGGTGTCCGCCCGCGGCCCGGCCCCGCTCGCCTCGGACACCGGGATTCGGGGCGCGGGCGACTCGCGGTGCCCCGGGCTGACGGCAGCGTCTGTGTCTCCCCCAGGGAGGAGCTGGCTATGAGGCTCGATCTGACAGAAGCCCGAGTGCAGGTGAGTGCCAGCGGCGGGACCGGGACCGGCGCATCCCTCGGCGGCGCCCAGGGGAAGGGTGGCCCGGCCCTCCTCCGAGGCACCCCCGGCCCCGCCAGGGCCGAGCCATCGGCTGGCGAATCCCCGTGTGATTAAAACTCAGGGCTCCCGGTTCGCTTGTTAGAAACTCGCTCGGCCGCAGGTCGGGTATTTGGCTGCCATCAAATCTCCAATCGGGCTTCATAAAAGCCCACTTAGTGCTAGAACAAACAGGGCCATTTGAAGGCGAAATGTTGTTTGATTTCCTCTCCGCCTGCACAAGGAGCTGGCTAATGCTATTTGATTTCCCATTTTTGATAGCAATAAGCCTGCATTGATCTAATAGTGAGTGAGTGCAATGCTATTAAAGGTGTTTGCAGCCCCATACCAGAGTGCATTTCCCAACCCGGGTCTCATAACCAAAGAGACGATAAACATTGGGATGCCCTGATTGCCAACAGAAAACAGATGTCTCTAGGTTTGAAGCTGAGCAAATCACTTTACAGTTAAAATCGGGCGCTGATAAAGCATAATAAATTCCATATGGCTCATTTAATACACAACAGCTTCTTGCATTAGAGGGGCTAATGATGAGATTTGTCCCCTCCTTTCTGTTGACACATTTCTCCATTGTCAAACAGAGATGTGACAGCAAATCAGTATTTTCAGCTCAGGGGAACAAGTCGTGGGAAAGTTAAATAACTTTTTTTAACAGAAAGACACCCCCTTTCTTTCTCCTCTATTCATGGCAGAAGATGTAATTAAGTGAATATGAATTATGAGAGTCCCTTCGTTTACCTTTGGGTGTACTCAGACTTATTAATTCAATAAGGGGGAATTGTAGCGAGGACAGCTTGCTAATTGAGTTTTAGCGAGGAGAGACGCTCCCTCCGTGCCAGGCTGTTGCCTTCTGCACGAACACAATGCCTCTTCGTCGTGGGTACCCAGATAGGCGTGCGTGGAGATCAATTCCCACTGAACCACTGTATGGAGAGACTCGAAGCGCTGCTGCCTTTCTGTCTTCCCGGAAAGAAGGGTCTCATACTGAGCTTACAAAGCCGAGCATAACGGGAAAAACTCTGCCCACACCTGCCCCAAAAGATTTACAAACGCCTGTCTCTCAAAGTCTCTGTCTGTAGGTGCGTGTGATGGCCCGACACTTGGTTATTACGGGAATATTTTATTTCCCTTTGAAATGCGGTTTATTTTCCTCTCCCTCTCCCCTGCTTTAAGCAGCTTTATTTCACGATTTTTGCTTTGTGGGAGAGATAAAAGAGAGAAAGGATGGCAATGCCATGGCATCCTAACTAACTTTTATAAAATAGATCTTAAAAGGGCAGCGTGAAATCTGTATTTGCTGCTTTGGTTGCCTCTGAAATTATTTATTCGTTTCAGACGTCAGTGAAATTAAGACTTTTTTTCCTCTTTTTAAATCTGAAGGGAAAAAGGCTACGATCCCTAAACGATATAATTTGTAAATATGCCCTTTAACGAAAAAAAAAAAAAAAGTCGCGGTGTGGGTGTGAGTGCGGAATACTTCCCGCATAGTCCCCCTGGGAAATGGTATTGCCGCTGCTCCGGCACAGCGGGAGCCGCCTCCCGCTCCGCTCCGTGCCCGCACCGCCGCCCCGCCACAGAGGAGTGCGGGGGTGCTGCGCCCGCCGGGAGCCCGGCCCGGGCCGGGGAGTCACCGAAAGCCGCGTGTCGGCCCCGGCGTGGGCCGGCACAGCCGGGGCTCAGCGCGGCACCGACACGCGTGGCCCCCCGGGCCGGCGCCGTTCGGGGTGATCCCGCCCGGGGGCGGCGGAGGAGCGTCGCCGTCGGGCCGGTGCGGGGCTCCTGAGGGGCTCGCCGCTCCGAGGGCGCGGGCAGGCATATTAAAACCGGTTTTTCTTTTGGCTTTCAGGTATGGTTCCAGAACCGTAGGGCTAAGTGGCGGAAGAGGGAAAAGGCTGGGGCTCAGACACACCCCCCAGGTTTGCCTTTCCCTGGTCCCCTGTCAGCAACTCACCCCCTCAGTCCATACCTTGATGCTAGTCCTTTCCCTCCTCATCACCCAGCTCTAGACTCCGCCTGGACCGCCGCCGCCGCCGCGGCCGCCGCCTTCCCCAGCCTGCCGCCGCCGCCCCCCGGCTCCGCGGCGCTGCCCCCCGGCGGGACCCCGCTCGGCCTCGGCACCTTCCTGGGCGCGGCCGTGTTCCGGCACCCCGCCTTCATCAGCCCCGCCTTCGGCAGGTACCGCCCGCCCGCCGCGCCGCACCGGGGGGATGGCGGCCCCACGCGGGGCCCGCCGCGCGCGGCCGCCCCGCCGTTCGAACTTGGAGCGCCCCGCGGCCCGCGCCGATTGGGCGCCGCGAGGGTCACGTGCTTCCGCCGCGGCCGCTCATTGGGCGGGGACGGCTCCCCCGCACGGCCTCAGGTTCCCCGTGGGGGCGGCCGGGCCCCGGGCGGGCCCGCGGGGCAGGGCCGGGGCAGGGCCCCGAGGGACCGGCCCGCGGAGAAACGAAACCCCGGAGTGCGCTCCCCCACGGGCACGCGTGGCCCCTGCCTTGCTCGGGGCGGGGGTCGCTGGTAATCGGCCCCCGCGGGGAGAGCATCACGGACAGATTTTTAGCCGCGGGCATGAGTGGAGCTGAGCTTCCACAGGTTCGCGTCGGGACGAGCGCCCGCGGGAGCCGCGGTCCGCCCAGCTCCTGCGGGCCGAGGGGGCGCGGGCGAGGCGCGGGCAGCGCTGCCGGGGCAGGCGGAGGGCGGACAGGTGCGGGTAACGGGGGAGGCAGCGCTGCCTGCCCAGCACCGGGGCGATCCCCCGTGCATCCTCTCCTCCGCCGGTGCAGCCCCCGGCCACTGCCGCCCCGACTGTGGCAAGTCGGGGAGAACCAGGCTCAGCGATTTTTGCTCCCTTTTTTTTTTTTTCTCAAAAAAAACTCTTTTGCCCGCCCGACGTCGGGTATTTCCCGCGGGCCTCTGTCCCCTCGCGTCCGAGCTGGGCGGGAAGGAGGCGTGCGGGGCCGGGGTGCCCGGCGCGGCGGTGACGGCCGTCTCTGCTTCCCTTGCAGGC
Source organism: Prinia subflava (assembly GCF_021018805.1). Taxonomy (NCBI): domain Eukaryota; kingdom Metazoa; phylum Chordata; class Aves; order Passeriformes; family Cisticolidae; genus Prinia; species Prinia subflava. The sequence continues at coordinate 94,728,588 of NC_086249.1, read as the reverse complement.
TCTTTTCCACCATGTCCCCCCTGGGCAGCGCCTCCAGCGCCGCGGCCCTGCTGCGGCAGCCGGCGCCGGCCGCCGAGGGCGCGGTAGGCTCGGCGGGGCTGGGGGACCCGGCCAGTGCCGCCGCCGACCGGCGGGCATCCAGCATCGCCGCCCTGCGGCTGAAGGCCAAGGAACACGCCGCCCAGCTCACCCAGCTCAACATCCTCCCCGGCAACAGCACGGGGAAAGAGGTGTGCTAAGGCACGGCTGCCGGCCGCGGGGTGCGGGTCAGGTCTTTTTTTAGGGGGGAGAGTAAAAAGAGAGGGAGAGAGGAGGAGAGTAAATACGCGAATCAATAAAGGTCACCTCAGACAGCGTGAATCAAGACCAAACGGGGGGAAAAATAATAATGATTTTTTAAAATAGAGTACCAGCAGCTGAGACTGTAGTAGGTTCTCAAGTTAGGAACTTGGAGAAAGCGAATGCCTCTCGCATCAGCCCTCACACGAGTGAAACGACACTTAAGTGAAAAAGTAACTCCTTGGCTGGTACATTTCTTAAATGTACGACGTGTCCATTTCCTCTGAGCATCGGGGGGAGAAAAAAAAGTAAAAAAAAAAAAAAAAGAAAAAAAAAAAAAAGCCCTAATAAAAGTTACTATATATTAGCGTTTCATACACTAAATATTTTTCCTTCTGTTTATCTGGCAAGAAAAAAAAAAAGGAAGAAATAGAATTGTAATTAAGAAAGTGGAAAAAAAAAACCAATAGAGAAGCTAAGAGAGGGGGAAAGCTACCCACATCTTCTTAAAATGACATCCTAGGATGTTAAGTTGGTCAGTTAGAAGCGCTGGAGAAGTATTTTACATGTTGCAACGAGCTGCATATGCTAACCAAGGATGCTGCCAGTGCAGACTGAAAGCAAATTCGATGCTGTAAGATAACCAGTGCACTTAGGGGAAAGGGTATATCTTTTTCTTGTTATATTCTTTATCACTACACCAACCAAGGTTTTTATATCAAACCAAAGGGAAATACACTGCTAGAATATGGACTGTTTAAGTCACTAAACTGTGATTATTGATTCTGTACATACCATTGTTATAAAAAAAGAACAGAGCTTTGTATATTTGAAAAGTTATAAAACAATTGCACTCAGTGTAGTGTTGTAAAAGTTTGTCATTCTGTAGATTCTTACTGTGTTGTAGATATAATAGGGTTCCTAGACAAATATTTATGTACAAACTCTTTATTTAACTTATTAACTGTAGAGGTTTCTGAAACCCTCAAGAGGCAATGGTACAGTACTTTTTCGTGTAATGTCGTTATTGTTAACACTTTTCCTTGCTATCCGGTGGAGAAGTGCCACGTTCAGAAAATAAACAAAAATATATGTTTAACAAAAAAAAAAAAAAAAAAAAAAAAAAAAAAAAAAAAAAAATCAGAAGCAGAAAGCCCGGTCCTTGCGGGGCCCCTGCCGCGCTGCGGGCGCGGGCGGCTGGGCTGGGGCGGCCGGAGCTCGGCGGGGCGGGGCGGCGCAGTGCCCGCACCCCGTGTGCCAGGGATGTGCGGATCGCGACCTCGGCCGGGGCACCGCGGCCGGAGCCGGCCGCCTCTGTGGCGTGTCCGCCTCTGTGGCAGGTCCGCCCAGCTCCGCAGCCCGGGCTGTCCGGGCTCGGCTCTCGGCGCCAGCGGCCCCACGCGGCGGGGAGCCGCCCCACGCTGCCCCGGCACTCACCGAGGGCACGGGGCAGCCTCAGGCTCCGCCGCTGCCGAGAGTCGGGGGCGGGGGAGAAAATCCGCAACTTGGGGAACCCCGCACCTTTGGGGTCACAAAAGTTTCTGTGCGCCTACCCCTTCGTTCTCTTCGAGGTGAACTTCCGTTTCTTCCCTCTTCCTTTATTACCCCCCGGGCGGTTTTCTTCCTCGTCTTTTTTTCTTGTTGTTTTTATTTCTCCCGCTCTTTTTTCTTTCTGGGGCGCAGCGCTCCCGCCTGCGTGTTCCCGGGAGCAGGGGCCGAAATGCGGGCAGCCCTCGGCCGCCCTCCCCGCGGCCTTCCCCGGCCGTGCTCACTCCTGGTCCGCCCCGACCGAGCCCCGGCCCCGGCCGGGCCGTCGGAGCGCTGGGGCGCGGGGTCTTGTTCAGGGTGATTCGGTGTGATCGCGGCAGCGCTCCACAAGGGCGGCCCGGGCCGAGAAGAGCCCCTGGGCTCACCGAGGGGCCCGGCCCGGCGGGGCGAGCCCGCTCCGGGGGCACCGGGCGGGAAGCGCCGCTGGAGCGAGCACCGCGACCCTTCCCCGCAGCTCTCCTCTCCACTCACGGCATTTCATATCCCACAGCCCCAACCCCGCCCGCCCCCAGCCCTATTTCTGAGTTCTAAAAACCCACCATAGGCGCGAAAAAAAATTTATGGGAAAAATAAGGTTTGTTCCTTGGACGTTATTAACAGTGCAGCCTGAAATATACATTTTTGCCTCAAAGAAAAGGGAATCATTATCAAGCCATTAGGCATTAAGAAATGTCATTCAGTCATTTTTATTCATTCTGCTGAAATCTTCGTAAAAGCCCGAATCATACTTCTGCAAGCAGCAATTTTGTTAATCCAGGGGGTTATTACTCTGGTCCCTTATTAGGATCTATACTGCTGCCAAGCAATCCTATAACCTTCTCAAAAGAAGTTTACCTCCGTGTTATAAAACCAGTAGTGGTATTTATACTGTGCAATAATTAGTGTATTACCTGAATCCACTAACAGGTTCATTTTATCTCCGCACAAAACCCCTAGTCTGCTTATAGAAAGCTTGTGCCTCCTTTGGTGCTGTTAAAGTGGTGAAAGAGTGAATGAAGGCTGGTAGCACTTTCTCCTTTCGCCGTGCCTTAATTCCCATCTCTTTTTGCTCTCATCCAATTAGTGCAGTGTATTAAGCGGTTTATCATCTCATAGTCAGCTATTGAGAGAAACAAGGCGAACACTTTGCAATAGAGCCTGCTCTCCTTTGACACCCTCAGGTACTTACATATTCCACTGTGCTATGAATAATAGAGGAAGAATAGAGCGCTAATTCCCTCATCAAAGAATGCCTTGTCTGCTGCTTTGCTCAACAACACCATTCTGATCAAAAGAAAAGCAATAAAGCTTAGCATAACAAAACGAAACCTACTTATTAGCTTAGTGGTTAAATTAATGCAGAGCCGCTGCTATTCAAAACCAAGGTTTGAAAACAGCCTCCAACAACCTGATAATGCTGCCTTCGGGATGAAGGAATTTTAATCTGAAATTTGAAGCTGGCACAGATGAGTTAATCTATTAAACTGCTATAAGGAGGGTGCGGGAGAACTATTCAGTGAAGGCACATTTAAGGTGCCCTGCAGAAGACGGGGAAGGATTCGAAGGGGAAGATGTGCTCTGCTTCGGCCTTAGAAAACTGCCTTTGGCGGCGAAAAGGGATTTTGGCACAGCAGCAACCGTGTTTGCGGATGGGAATTCTTTTTCACATCGCATATGTCATCAGCGAAACCTGGCCACCGGCTCCATCTATCAACACTCCTCTTCCCCAACTGCAAATAAATACAAATAAACACAAACCTTAATTTTAACAGCACGGGGTGGGGGAGGGGGATATGAGGAGGAAAAGAAGGGAAGGCGATTCCGGCCAGACCAGCCTCAGAATGCAAACCTCCAAACTTCAGTCTTTCCCAAATTATTGACAGCGCAGCATTTACCAGCTCCATTTAATATTAAATGCTATAAAGATGATTTTGCATTTCCCAGCCTTTCTGAGGGGCCAAGACGAGGCACGGTGCCCAGATGTGATTAGAGAGGGAGAGAGGAGGGGGAAAAAATCCGGTTTACTCCTTGCCAAGACTTCAGCTCTGATCTGACCAGCTTTGCTGAGAGGAATCAAAAAAAGCCTCCCTTCGGGGTGGAAGCCCTCATTTCTCATCCTGTGGCTGGCCGGGCTGTGCCACTCACGGCTCCTCCGCCGCCGTGCTTGGGGAACAGCCCCTCGCAGGGCCACTCGCTGCTGCTGCACCCTACACACTCATTCCACAACACTCTCATTTAATCTAAACATCCCTAAACTTGCAAATTAACAGGCTCTTCAGCTGTAATTATACAGATACATACAAGTGCCACAGGGTCAGGTTATGCCATATCTATCCATTTTATTTGTATACCTAATGTCTGGAGGAGAAGGTCACACTTTTCACTTTCCTAAGGCATTCTACCCAGTTAATATCAGTAGTATCTTCATAATCCTAATTGGGCCAGACAGCAAAATCGAAAAATCCCTGCATGAAATTACAAGAAACCAGGATCTTTTGAAGTTCTGCAACTTCAGTACGTCATCTTGGCAGCAACACCTTCCTTCCAAGACAAGGCTCCAAACAAAGTCTGTTTTCCAGTATTAACCCAACTAAACATACTGGGAAGGATTGATGGCTCACCAGGGTGGGACAACACCTGCACAACACCAGAGACTGCACAGGTTCCATTTCTCACCATAGTGATTCCAGGTGAGCAGAAATGAAAGTTCCAAAAGTTGCTAGGAAGGCAAATGTGTGTTTAGGCATTTTCAAACTGACACTACCAATGCTGACACACAACCTCTTCCAAATGCCACTCTGGGGATGAATGAATGCCATAAAATACACTGAACACAAGCAGACACACGTATTCCTACAGTGCCAAACATGTTCATGATGATCGTCTTACTTTTTCTTCAAGCTCCCTTTGTTAATGGCTGTTCAGCCTAAGAAGAGACACACAAGCAATTCTGTAAGACCAGGAAAAGTCCAGAGCAATACAACCTAGCATGGACTATTTTCAACCATCAGATCATACAATCAAAATCTCTTTTACTAGAAAACTTTATTTTTTTTTCCTTCAAGTGTGAAAAAACTTTACATTTTATACTGTTTAAGATTTAAAAGCAATTTTTTATAACCTTACATTAATATATCACATTGCAAACTTAATGGTGAACAGCATACAACAATATTTTGTGTACAAAAGCATGTACCCAAATTTATTCTCTTGTCATATCTGCTTGTCATTTTATTAGAAATGAAAAATACAATTTGTTTGTAAAAACTGTAAAACCTCCAACGCAGTAATTATTACAGAACAGTAACTATGATTTGCTGCTTCCCCTGTTGTTTGTTACAATGCCATCCCAAAAATATTTTTCCCTATCCATTGCTTACTTTCAAATACTCTGAAATGAAACACATTTATATCCTCTGTATGTGCGAAATGGGTTTTGTTCATGTGCATGTCTTTACATCCACACAGAAATTTTCAACGTGGCAAAATACTATGCTTAAAGATGCTTGGAAAGACTCATAATAAAAAGATGGTCCCTATTTTTAGCACCTCCAGGTTTCAGTCATTCTTGAATGAATTTCAAAGTCAAGCGTCCCTACCTCTGTTCAGAAGGTAATAGGACATTTAAATGCATTTAGGTTTAGTATTGTTTTTAATTGGTATGTTTATGATCAGGAAGAAGATAAACCGTGAAAAGGCAAAACATTAGTGCTCCTACTGAGACCTCTACTAACCTCTCTTCCTGAGAGCACCTCTAGTAAATACCCTGGAGCAAAGTCTAGGATCACTTACATTCCAGCAACTCTCACTGGGAATTATCCAATTAAAGCAGCAATTCCCCCACCCCCTTTTCCCTCATAGGTCTAAATACACAACAAAAATATTGCAAAAATCAACTACTCCATATTTTATTAACCCTGGTTTCTCAGTGAAGAAAAGGAAGATAAAAACACCTTGAATACTTCATATCCATGAGAATCATCCCGTTTTTATCTCCCATTTTTCCTCCTCCAAAGAGACAAGATTATTAAAACATCATGGTACATACTGAAATAGAGTACTGCTGATGAGATCATTACTGATAAACGAGGGACTAGCCTCCCTCCATTTTTAATCCATCACTGTCTTTCGTTACTGGGCTCTCCCACAGATCTTCCTATACTGAAGGTGAAGAGTTTGCCAAGGTTCACTTCTGAGTAGCCGCTCATGGACAGCCATTTGTCTACGGTGCTCTTCAGTCTTTTGTAGGCCTCAGAGACTTCCTTCCTGAGTGGGTAGTCTCTCCTCTTCTTCAAATACTCTAGAAGAACAAAGGGGAAAAACCCAAAAAACAGGGATTAAATGACCACAAAAAGATTTTTTTGCATTCATTAGACTGTGAATCGAGGTATTTTAATGTTGTAGTTAGCAAAGAGTACGTTTGTGGCAAGCTCTCCCACGTTCTGCCGCATTCCCTGCCTTCCCTGCACAAACTGGTGAGGGGCCATGGTGAACCTTGGCCATGGAGCCAAGGCTGAAGCTCTCTCAGCCCCACCAGCATGGGAGCACTGGGGAAACTGGCACGAGCCACCCCTAGTCCAGTTTAGTCACCTGGCTGGAGTGAAAGGAGGTTCACTAAGTCACAGCAGAGACAGTCAGGAATAGCTGGGCTGGCTCTGAAAGGATCTCATTTAAAAGGGGCAGGTGCCTTAACTTAATGAGAACTCTATGCAGAGGATCACAATTTATGTCCAATTCCTGTCCCTCACCCCTGCTGTTGATACTGGCACTGGCACAACCTGGGACAGACTTATCACCAATCTTGTGTGTTCTCAAATGCACCTTGTGTGCAGGATGGGAACCGCCATCCTCAGCACTACACAGGCACTGGAGGGAAAGGGAATTAGCACAAACAACAGGAATTCCATGCTATTTCACCCTAAAACAGAGAGGAAATGCCCAGTATCTCAACCAGGAGATGTCAGGTTCACCTGACACATGAATGAAGAGGCTCCCAAATGCTTGATGCGAGATGTCTGGAGGACAAGACATATACTCACCTGTACCTTTATGCATGTGCAAAGTCATGTACATGAATCTGCACATATTTCAGCAACAAAGATCAAGCTCTTCTATTTCTGTTGGGTTTTTTCACTAAATTTTATTTTAAAAAATTAAAAAACACCCAAGGGATTTTGTTTGAGTGATGGTCCAGCTTTTCCTTTATAAAAGCTGTGGAAAAAGACTAAAAGAGCAAAATATTCCACTGATCTATTACACCGCAATGCCAAGTAGATGCAGATCTGGAGCATTTGTGTTCCTACTTTCCAATCAACTCCACATTCTAGAAATACCAGCCCCTACCCAAAAGCCTGTTCCTGCAGTTACACCTTGGAACCCTGGAGAGCACACACACTGCAAAACAAGGTGCAGCTTCTCTGCTTCTAGACTGGAGGGACTCCAGGTCCAGCAGAACTGGGGCCAGCAGAACTAGAGGACAGCACGGGGGCTTACATGTCAAGATTTGAAGCACTGAGGTGCAGGGTAAAGCATGAGCAAGTAACACCATCCTTGTATTGCTCACTAGCTTTGCCTGAAAGCTGTTGCCTCACTTCTCCCTGACACCTACACAACCCTCCTTGTCCTTTGAATATGTAACAGAGGAGCCTCCACACCCTCTCAAATAGTTTTCACTGTACAGCACAAGTTAAGATGAAAAACCAATTGTCTCTAAAACAGTGGAGTTTATTTAAGAAAAGGTTTTTGGGATGACTCTGTTTTTTGCATCTATCTGTATAAGGGATGAAATAACTCATTTTTGGGACAACTCACCTTTGTGGTGTGATTGAGATAAAGCTGTCCCATCAGACACAGCTTCATCTCAGCAGCCAAGGACTGCTACATGAGGAGATGGCAGGGATGGGAGGCATGGTGACAGAAAAAGCTATTAAAATTTTGAGGTTTGTGAATTTCTCCTCCCTGAGGATTTACAAATATTTCTGCAGAGCCTCAGATGTTGTAGTATGAGCTCAGCAGACTACCTGTGCATACAATACAAACAGCAATGTTTCACTGAGAAACTGCCACCTGCTTAGGTTTTCCATGTTATTCACAAAGTTCCACTGAAGTCAGCTGCTTTGCATGAAGCTATCAACTCTTTGAAAATTAAAATAAAATTTAAATTAGCGATGCCTGAGTAAGTGAATACATTGATTAAAAGCACTTGATAAGCACCTTTCATGCATTGTTGTGAAGATATGTATTGTGCTGTCACATTCAGTTTCATGTCTGGGCAGTAAGCAGAGGAAGATGCCTTGTTGAAGATACCACATTTTTACTGTTACACAGACAGTAATGACTTTATTAGCAGAATTGAATTTTCCTTAAACTACAACTCCAATACAATAAAAGCTTCATTATGTGAATCAGGCTGAAGTCACTATGGCACAAACAGATTTAACTATTCTGAAAGTATTTAGGTATAGAGCTAAATTAAACAAACCTTGAAAACTGTCTTAACCACATCCATAAAAACACCAATCCTACTTTGCCACAAATTGAGTTCTCACTTGTTAATGTATTTTCAAGATTAATGGTACAGTAAGTGGGTTCATTTACTGCTCATGTTAGCCAAACCATGCTCTTTATACCAAGGAACTGTGGAAGTTCTATCCTTATACCTCAAAGAGTTTAAGGCTTCCTGGAGCTCAGGAGGGACCAAGGTAAAACACATCACTGTGAACAGCTGGCACATGTGAACAGAGCAGGAAGGCACATTAATCATTAGAACACTGAGGCAAGCAATACACCAGGGCTGAAAGCAGGGAACAGAAATACAGGCCCATGTACAGCTCCAATTCAGGCTTCAGGACTCCAGCCAT